>NC_087213.1:72190802-72245802 GCF_015104395.2 Macrobrachium nipponense | reverse complement strand
ATATATATATATATATATATATATATATATCATATATATATATACATATATATATATATTCTATATACACACACAGCAGATATATATACATATATATACGTGTGTATATGTTAGTTCATGTTTACGCTATGTTGAAGATTAATCTCTCTCTCTCTCTCTCTCTCTCTCTCTCTCTCTCTCTCTCTCTCTCTCTCCTTTAATGAAAGGATTCCTTATAAGGCTGGCGTGTCATCAATGTACACACACACACACACACACACACATACATATATAAACACACACATAAATATATATATATATAATATATATATATATATATATATATATATATTATATATATACACGTGTGTGAATAGGCAAACAGTAACACAGAGAGAGAGAGAGAGAGAGAGAGAGAGAGAGAGAGAGAGAGAGAGAGAGGTGACCTTATCTCCATATACAGTGGAGGGAAGTTGGCTTCAAATTTTCCCTCCATTCCAGAAGTCGGACATGAGAAGAACATCAGAATAAAGTTTGGACACGAGTTTTGGAGGTCTCGTTGTCTTGGCGAAATGACACTCAAACTCGCCCCCCCCCCCCCCCCCCCCCCCCCCCCCCCCCCCCCACTCTCCGCTCCCCCGCCCGTAATTCTGCCATCGTCATTATTCTCAAAGGAAAATAAAACCTGTTAAGAGACAACATTACTCTGCATCTAAAATTCGAACTTATTTTTTTTAGCGAGCAAACCAAACAGAAATTTAAAATCTGGCAAGGAATTATACTATTAAAAGAAAAGCCAAGCGACCGAGGTGGAAGTGATCGAGCTTATTTCACAGGCTTCGGATCACGGCCCGGAACAGATCGTTCGATCTGGGATAAATCATGGATCAAGTTATTAAAGCTGATGATTTGGATCTCCTTGACACGAAAACTCTACCATTAATAATGGGTATATAAAACAGTATAAATGTAACCTCAACGACAACTAATATAATAATAATAATAATAATAATAATAATAATAATAATAATAATGATGATGATAATAATTCCGGAGCACTGAGAACAAATATTAATATACCAAGGGATATATTAAATCTTTAAAGTTAATTCAACGGCATCAGAATCTAATTTACAACATATAATAACTCCAGGCTATTCTGATTAATAGTTCAGACTTAATTATGATTATGAGCTTTTCTACATCAGAGAGAGAGAGAGAGAGAGAGAGAGAGAGAGAGAGAGAGAGAGAGCAGCTACCTGGTCTTCATTACATACGGAAATTTAGTCCTCTTGATTATTCAGCGTGGTCATTAACTGCACGGAGTTTAGCTAATTATTCACATTCAAACCCACTAGAGGTATGCTGTGAAAGCAGACAGGCTAATCTTATAATCCCCATGCCCAAAACAACACGAAAATCCGTCTCCATATAGGTTACGTGGCCACAAATGGACTTCGGAAAATAATGTCTCATTATCCAATGTAAACTGAAAGTAGAAAATCATAGTTATACATTACTCTGTTTTCAGGGAAAGGGGATTCCGTAACTCAAGACTGACACTGACGGGAAAATCCAACCTCTTCAACGAACAAATTAAGTATTGAATAACCTTGGAGATATAAGACACCGTTGTCTCAGAGCCACAGTCGCCCTTTCGTCTACATAATCTATTACATCTAGGCCCCCAATCAATTACTAATGGATACGGAAATAGAGAGAGAGAGAGAGAGAGAGAGAGAGAGAGAGAGAGAGAGAGAGAGAGAGAGAGATAAATTGTTTGGATCATCTACATAGGCTAATTTACGAGAGACAGCAGTTAAAATTAAGTGATTTCTCAAATGCAAACTGTGATGACAACTAAACGTTAATATTTCTCACATTTCTGTTCACCTTAAAATCTTGATTAATTTTTTTTTTAAATTTAACTAATGAAAGAAACTGACAAAATAAATATAAAATAACGTTGTGACAGCTTCTTCGATAACGTCTGAAACTTTGCAAGGAAGATAAATTGAATACTGGTTGATTGTACGGTTACCTGGAAGTAAATTCATCTAACGGTAGAATGAGAAAAAAGGCACTTCCAGAACTGGGAAGGCAAGGAAGGTATCAGGTTCCATGCATAAGAGAAGTAGTGTCTTAAAAAAACCAATGTTGGAATGCGGAAAACGACAGTTGAGCCAACTTTCCTTTATAGAAGTGAAGTGTGGATTTTTAATGCGAATAAGCATTCACGATGAACTGTTTAAATTTATCAAATTGTGACCGAAAACGATTGGACAATGTGTGACATGTGTAGATGTTTAGTTACAGCGTAGTTCGCATAGGTGAAAGACTTGTTTCACTATATGGCAGGAATGGTTCTGACAGGCGTTAGAGAGAAAGGGCCTACTGCTAGAGATTGCAAGGTTAAGGCTCAGTGTGCCTGTAAAGAAATTTAGTGTACTGCTCGCGAGCCTTCAGTGCAGATGGATAATGCCGCTAGTATTGTGGAAATTTCTGTAGAGTGGTCATCAACGATTCCCCGGTTTAAGGTTTAACGTGGTAGTATCAACTGTCTGCATATATGCATGTGCATGTGGATGTGCGTAGTGCGTAAATCCGTCTGCTCTAAAATTTCTTGAGTTATCGAAGAACACAATTTTCGCTCAAAGAATTGATAAAACGAAAAAAGTTATTTTCTTTGTAGAAGTCTTCCCTTGAACCTTGAAAATTCAAACTGCACATTCCGTGCAGTTCTGAGAAAGAAGAACGGATATCAAGTCATACATCAAACTCCTAATCTTTTCCCATAACTATGCTGGAGAGGAGATTAGATATACAATGCCTTGAAAAGACTCCTATTTTACCTTCAAATGGTGGAATGACCAAACCAGACATATAACACTCCATTTTATGTAAGGTTAAATGGAGTGTGAATACTGCATCAAGAGGAGCTTCGGGGGGCTGCTTACGAGAGGGTAGGTGGGGGCAGTTAAGTTCAAGGACCTACTATACTGAAAGACCTATAATACCTGACGATGAGGAAGAGGAGTAGAAAGAGGAAGAGGAGGAAATGGGCTAAAGAAAAGGAGCAAGGAAATGAGAAAAAGAGACGCTACTAGCAAAAAATAAAATACGACCATATTGGTCAGCACAAATACCACCAGTCCTGTGATTCCATAGATATTCATATTAGAGAAAAAGTCACCATCAACATTTCAGTTATGGTTGCTATCATTTTCATCATTATCGAAGTCGTCTACTGGAAGGAAAAATTCCTCGACGAAGTTCCCTCTTCTCGGGAGAGTGTGCTTCCTCTTGCGGGAGTGGCCATCGCCGGTGGCTGAGAAATGGCCATTTGCTTTTGCCAACAGGAAACTTTTCACAAGTGGGCCAAAAGCAACTGGCCATTTCTCACCAACCCGCTTCTCAAACGTTAATTCACGGGGGCGGGTGGGGAGCAGAGTTGGGTCTCTATAAAAGTTCGTTTTTCTGAGACTTTCATTACAGCACTGCTAATGAGAACATCGCTTAACACGATATAGATGGCGGGGATTAAACATCCAAAACGACTACATCCACTCAATGTTAAGATTAAGTACCATGACCTTTTTGTCAATGTTTAAACTTCAGGTGAAAGCAAGTTTGCGCCCTGACAGAAACGTAATCAAGAATAAATTTAGAAAATTAATATTATGAAAGGCTGCCTTTCTTATGACATAGTTTTTGGTAAACATACTAAAACTATTGTTTACCCATAAAGAGCGGCTTCAAATGTCCTACAACTCTGCTACTGACCTTAATTCATCGTTCATATTTCCTTTAAGAGAAATTCTGCTTACTCATTAAAATCGTATGAATTACTGCAAGAAAAGTGCCTGATGCTCTCTGGTCACCTTAGGTCTCAAGAGGCTAAATAAATTCCTTTCCAGATTCTGATGACCTGAAGGAAAGTGGTCACATTTTGACTCCATTTAATGAAAATGACGCCCATTCGCAGCTCATTTAATATGTACAGCCAGCAAGTTACACATACTTTTTAAGTAATAATCTTTATTCATTTTTGGATGTAAATTATTATTATTCAATCTCAAGATGAACACTAAGAGAGAAGAACATGATATATGATATGTTATCATGCAATATGCATGTCAAGCTCTCATAACATTAGCTAGGCCTTAAACCAACAACGAACGCTAACATTGACCGACCTGTACTTTGATACCATTCCGACTTCGTACCAATAAGTCAGTCATGAATGAATGGAATACGAAATCTAGGACAATGACAAAGCACTGGGGCTGTGAGGTCATTCAGTGTCGAAAGGAAATTAAGAGTACAAAGGGTTTAGAGGTGTAACAGGAGGAAAACCTTGTAGTTGCACTATGAAACAATTGTTAGGAGAGGGTGGAAAGTACGATGAACGAAGGAGAACATGAGAGGAGATACAGTAAAAGGAATGAAAGAGGTTACAGTTAAGGGCCGAATGGACGCTGCAAAGAACCTAAAGTAACAGGGCGGCACTATCCCTCTACGAGGATGTAACTTATGAAACTGTCACGATACTAAGACCCTGACACTTCAGAAGTCTGTATTCATTACTTCTGTCTCTACACCATTATCGTGAACGTTAACTTTACCAATGTATAAGTGAACTACAACGTCTAAGTAAGTTCCTTTCTCCAAGTACTGTAAGATAAATCACATTGTGCTCTACAGCACATTTCTAAACTTGTATTGTCAAAAAAATTCCTCATATCTAACAAATTAAAATATCATTTGCATAAGTCTCGAACATTTTACTTGGCATACCCTTGCAAGTTCATTACCTTATTTGCCATCCTCAACAGCTGCCCTATATAGAGATAGTTGCTTCGGTTACACATTAAGAAATTTCAAACTATAAAAAAAAAAATGAACGCCACAGAAAAATATTCTACAATAACAATGTGCGCTTCTCAACTAACTTCTTCACAAACTCCAAGTATGAAGAAGCTGCAAATAGTCTTACTGTGCAAAACTCACTACGTACCTTAAAACAAACGAAGCAGCAACCTCATCTCCTTGTAAATTTAATGAGATATGTGAAAATTGTGGTAATACAACCATTGTTGCTAAAAATGTTTCTGTAATTCTTTATATATGCATAATAACAGATTTCAATGCAAAACACAACCTTATCCGCCCTTTGAGTTGTGGGAAAGGTTGAGGCAAAGGGGGGGGGGGGGGGGGGGAGGGCCAGATTGGGACGCCCATATATCTTTACTTGCCGAGTCATCAGCATTCACTGCCTGGTCCTGGATTAGGTGGAACGGGGGGTTGGGGTGGGGGGGCTGCTTGAGCGCTGAACTTCGGTATGAATATACTTACCGGTAGTAAAAAGGTTTGTTCCTTGCCACTGCCGCTCGTGAGCGACCTATCAACCTTTAATACAACATACTCTATTCAAAGTCAAACGATGCGAGTACCAGTAAGCTTTACGTGCCGGAACTACAGGAAAAAAGAACAATGAATAAAATCTGCAACAGACCTCCTTAAATGCAAATAATTTCTATAAAAAGACTCAAGTTATTGCAAGGATACTTTAATATATAAGCCCGGTATGCTGCAATATTTTCTTAACTTATCATAATTTGCAAAACAAAAAAATCTTAACTAATCGCCAAAATTAAAGTCTTACTGATACTACAAATGAGGTGAAAACCAAATGGAAAATAACAGCAAAATTAATTTTCAAAAAAATGTTCTTTTAAAATATTTCAACCAAAAACATATTTCCTTTGATGTATGCATTAGTCACAGAACAGAAAGCACTCCTTCAATGCACTCAGTATAGATCCCAGCAACACGGAACTCGAGAGGGTGAATGCAATCAAGCACGGCTGACACAATGCGAGAACTTAATGTATTAAAATAATCACGTTCAGTGACACCTTTCCTTCGGAAAATCCTCTCCTCTCACACACGTTCGTTACGGTAAAACAAACTTATCTCAAATTTCCATTTACATCTCAGGATTTCCTCGATTCTAATACAAGTCTAATTACTCAATCAAACAAATGGCACAGACGATGGAAAAAGGAACGCTGCCCCTAATTGCGTTTAAGTGCAAAGACACCCAGTGTCCTAAAAATCGGAAACAATCGTCGCTGTTCGGGACGGAATCGATAGACTCAAAACCCGAGATAAGGAAGGGGTGCCACTCTACCAGGGAACTGATGCCGTTAAGAAGGCTCACATTAAAGGCTTGGGGATAATTGCCAATAATCAATTATCCCAGACGCTTCATTTAACAAGAATACAAAAACATAAATTTTAGGAGAATTACACTCGGTATTTTTATTTAGTGTTTTAAAAGTAATGTTATTAAGGAATGTGGGTCGAAGCATTAGAGAATGTCAGGGTAAACTGTAAGAAAGAAGTAATGTCTTGTCAGGAAGAAGAAACGGGATTGCATGCAATGTCGAGGTTCCATCTGCAACTAATGACATTTTGTGACTATGACTACGATATTTTGTACACCCAATATTATCAGCACACCTGTATAAGAATTGAGTTTCGTTTTGCTATTCTAATTACTAATTACACTAAGTACGATCCAGCAATTAATAAGATTAACTGCTACATTTATAGTTCCACAATATTAAGTACTTCCACCTTGCACGGAAGTATAGAGCGCCACCAGCAGCGTGTCGTATCCTCCGAAATATCGTGTCAATTTACCTTTTGATACACTATCGTTTCGTGGTTATTAAGACCATCACGTTCTACTACAATTTTTATTTTACTTGAGCAGCATATTCAAGGTTTTCCCAAAACGAGTCCGGATTATAAATTTTATTGCCAACCTGTAACACTCCACTCTATCCATTTCTCTAAACGATCTCCAAATATTTTTATCAAAGTTTCTATCTACTCTAACCTAAATACCATTTTTCGTATATCCAAACGAAGACACATCAAATGTGTGCTAGCAGAAGACTGTGGGTTCAGGCACGGAGGAGGACGTATGGAACATATTTTTATTACAAGAGCTGTGTAAAATGTCAAGGAATAGAAGGTGAAGGTGTATGGCGGATAAAGCAATTACACATAAGTCTACGACAGAATCGGTACAATAAATGAAGATACGATGTCGAGTGTTGAAGATCTTTGATGTAGGACGTAGCAGGGTGGGACTTTCTGTGGAAGGTGGAAGATTATATGCGGACGCCCGGGGTAGGAAAGTTACGATATAGTTCTCCGGGTGAAGAACTAAAAACTCCAGGTGCTGAAATTCAGTGATAGTATATAGTAAAAGCTAGTGGAATACATTGTCACTTTAGATAATATTGGTTAAACAGAACTGGATGGGCGGGAAAAATACAGACTGACTAAAGTGACTGGCATAGAGATGGATTAAACATTTTTGAGGTAATTTGGTCTTTTAGAGAGAAAATGAAGAATAGACCAAGAAAAATACACATGTAAGAGGACTGAGGGATATTTAAAAGTTCTGGATACAGGATGACAGTACCAAAATGGGATGGCATTAATAATAATCAGCTAAACCGAAACTGCGCACAATTTTGAGGGAATGGTGGATTGGTTCGAAAGAATCAACAGACTATTGATGGTTTCATGAGCATGAGTGTAAAACTGATTTATGATGTGAAAATTAGCAGGAAGGCTTCATCATTCATCAACAATAGACGATGAATGAAACAGTATGAATTAAGAGATGTATCAGATGCCTGAAAATAAGATTGGCGGATGTGGATGCAGATGCGGAAATAAATCTTTTAAAATTGCGGATATCAATCTATTTAATTTGCGGATGCGATGCGGATGTGGATATTTGAGGTCCATACCCTTGCGGATGCAGATGAAGATACTTTGTAAATCTAAATAATTTAGATATATCTAATAGTTAAAGACGATTTTCAGCCACATAATTCAAAATTGTGTTGCCACATAATATTTGATGTACTAATTGAAAGTAGAAACATAAGTGATACTCTTGTATGTGCGCATACTTTCATATGAACATACAAACATGAAGGTTTTAACTGTCTTGGCACAAGGTTATTTGATGCTCATTGCGTGATAAGGAACAAAACTCAAAGCCATTCTTCGCATTAGAGAGAGAGAGAGAGAGAGAGAGAGAGAGAGAGAGAGAGAGAGAGAGAGAGAGAGAGTCCTAAAAAGCGCAATACCCTGCCTTTATGATTACAACTGCTGTAAATGACATGAAATGACTCAAACAAATATGCTTTAAAACAATTATGCTATAACAGAGCTATTAATAAAGTAAATAGTGTATGCAATGTGTAATTACCTGTGTATCATGTACTCTGTGTAATAAATCGAAAAGGCAAAATTTAGCAAAAAACAAAAATAAAATCTACTTTTAACTACAATGTATGAGAATATGAATTATTTATTAAACACTGAGCAGGGGGTGATATTCGCATCTCTGCATTCTCAAGCTGCGGATGCAGATTCGGATTTATAAAAAATGCAGATAATCCGCGGATGCAGATGCGGATGTGGATATCCAATACATCTTTAGTAAGTATGCTTTCTTTTCACTGAGCTAACCTATTTTCAGTAATGGTTCTATATATATATATATATATATATATATATATATATATATATATAGTATATATATACATATATATAATGTATATATATGTATATATATATATATATATATATATGTATATATGTTATATATATGTACGTGTATGTATATGTTTGTGGTTCAAGACGAGATAAATCCAACATTCAATTCCTCAAATTTTCTCAAGCAGACAAACAGTTTGAGAGAGAGAGAGAGAGAGAGAGAGAGAGAGAGAGAGAGAGAGAGAGAGAGATTCTCTCGGTCAGGTACGGCTGCTGAAGTCGACCTCAAACAAGAGCAAGTAGATTTAGGATCCATTTTCCAGGAAATCTTGTCTTATTCCAATAACACTTCATAACGAAACAAAAAAGAAATCCAAAAGAGCTACCTGAGACCCAGGTCCCCTCCTGAACCACTGGCTCCATGTCAGTACCCTCTATCTTACCCCCTTAACAGCCTTGGTTCCTTAGGAAATTGATACAACAATTATCTCCAAAATTAAAGGAAATATTTAACTGATATATCTGAATTAGAGATATTTTTAAACGCTTTATTATGCAAAAGAGTTCTACGTAGATGCTTTCTACTTTTTCTTTCTCTCGATAAATATCTGAAATACCACAGTACTTGCTAGACATTCACGAAGTATTGCAATACTACACATAATGCTAGCAAACATTTTCATTATAATAGGTCACTTCCTCAAGAATATACACTTTTTGTACGTTATTCCCTCAAAAATATCCGCTTCCCGTGGGACTCTGCCAAGAACATCCACATCTTTTGGGACTCTCAAAAGCATCCACTTCGTGTAATATTCTCAAAAACATCCACTTGCTGTAGGACTCTCTCAAAGAATTCACTTCTAGTGGGTCTCTCAAAAATACCCAGTTCCTGTGGGGCCATCTCAAAAGCATTCAATTCTTGTAGGACTCTTAAAAGCATCCACCTCTTGTAGGACTCTCAAAAGCATTCACTTCTTGTGGGGCTTTTTCAAATGCATTCACTTCTTGTATGACTCTCTTAAAAGCACCCACTTCTTGTATGATTCGCTCAAAAGATTCCACTTTTTGAGCTCATTCCCTCAGAGATTAATTTCTATAAGGTTTTCCATCAAGAATATTCACGTCTTAAAGGTTATTCACTTAAGATTATCCATTCCTTGAAGATCATTTCCTCAAGGACAACCACCCGATTTGGAATGTTCCAAAAATGGCATCCACTTCTTGAAGGTCGTTGTCTCAAGGCCATTCGCTTCTTGAAGGTCATTGCTTTATGAACATCCACTATTTATACGTTATTTCTTAGAACGGTACCCTCCATATAGACAACACTTCTTGGAACCATTTTCTTTCTTTCTCTTTTTCCTTTTGGTCTTTGGAAAACTCTGTCGTCATTACTCTTCAAACTTTTTCAATTTGGTTGGCCGACACTGCCCCCTCCGGCTCTCAGTGTAGGTTGGCTGCTGTACTTGATGCCATTGTTATAGTTTCATTGTGGCGACTTACAGACTTACTTCAAAATGAAGCTTTGCTGAGGAAAGTTAATTCGTTTTGTACTACATACAGCGCTCATACACAAATAAATCGATGTCAGAGAGAGAGAGAGAGAGAGAGAGAGAGAGAGAGAGAGAGAGAGAGAGAGAGAGAGAGAGAGAGACAGAACAGCTTATTCCTAATGTAATTTTTTGGTAGCTATTTACAAGGCTATAATATCAAACGAAATCTTTTATACGCTCTCCATATACCGACATTTACGTTCACTTTAGAATCTGAAAACAAGTGTAAATCCAAATGTTAAGGATATTCGACCCACATTTCAATATTAATGTGGTCATTCAGTTGGATTATTTTTATATCTGCCCACTATGATTATAGGTTACGATCTCTGCAGTTAAAAAATACGATGCCTTCATATTTTTTTAAATAAAATTCATCCACATCAACCATAAGGGAGATGGTTTGGTATGAAACATACCGAACAAGTTCTAGTGACTTACTTCACTTCACACAACACTGCAATGAAAATAGGTTTTTAAAAAAATCCACATGAAAACATACGCATGGCTCTACCAAATAAAAGAAATTGAAATAATAAATAAATTGAGGTACTAAAGTATGGCATGACCTCTTGATCGAGAGGGGTAAAAATTACGTAACACTTTAATTAATCACGTCTTTAATATATCTTTTGAAACAGTTGTCTCCTTAAAACACAAACCTCTCTCTCTCTCTCTCTCTCTCTCTCTCTCTCTCTCTCTCTCTCTCTCTCTCACATCCAAACCTATACATAATTCCTTCATTTTGAAAATGAGATGATATTTCAAAAGCAATCTACAGAAAAAAGAAAAAACTTATCGTCTCTTCCACGTGATGTGATTACTTCAAGCCTCGTAGTTTATAAATCCCATGTGGTGCACAATACGCAGTATAAAAAGAAAAAGAAAAAAAATTCCCTGTATAGAGCTATCGTTCCATCTGTCTACTGCTTTTCAGCCGTTGACTGTTAACATCTCCCCACCCACAGATCTCCAGGTTCTGAGAATTTGCTTTGCCTCAGTTTGCAAACTTCATTTGCAAACAAATCCTAGGAAAGCTTCGAACCGGCTGACACATCTACAAAGGCCGCAGAGCCACTCACTATTTTACGAGAGCTGCACTTGGACCAGTCATCACTTCTACAGTTTTTATCTTTCTCTTTCTATTTTCCAAAGCAGACAAATTCTTTTCGTCAAGTTCACCATCCTATTTCATAAGGAGACAAGGACATAACCCCTCTATTGTGATCGATTCCCATAAAGAATTACGCTTCATCCTTACAAACCCCCATCTTTATTAGCAAGAAGCACGTTACAGGTGCAGCATTAACCAACCACCGTTTCCAGGTTTCCAGAGAGAGAGAGAGAGAGAGAGAGAGAGAGAGAGAGAGAGAGAGAGAAAGTCCACTTCATTGAAGAAAATGCCTTCAACTTTTCCTATTCTCGAGAAGTTGGTCATGTGGTTAGATCGGATAAAGTTTAAAGACAAGAATGTTGAGTGCTTCGACGTCCTGTTCAAAATAACAGCCAAATTAACTCTGCAATCAGTTTAGGTTAATAGGATGCTCAGTTCTCATTTTCTAAGGGTGGTGTCATATGAGCGTTCGTTTCCATCGTTAGATACACTATTTTTCAAATATTTTCTTACGATATAATCATCTCATAGATAAAATATCGACACTTCAATTTTCATAAATTCTAGAATTAAATCATGCTTTCATTATGGGAGGGTGATTTCAATGAGTAAACAAATAACCTACTTATTCGCCCGCTTTTCAAGTTAATGTTGCTGGCAGTTTATTGGGCGTGTTTTTTTTTTTTTTTTTTTCTTTCCCCAAAGGTTAAGCGTTAAACACCATATTTGCAATACCGCACCATCTATATTTCACAAGCGTAACCATCTAGGATGAAAGAAAAGATATTTCTAATCAATGTAAAGTCTTGAGAACAACATTAGATAAATATCACATCATGCGTCTCTGGGAACATAAGAAAATCGTAAGAATGGGAGGGATAATAACTGCCTGCAGACAGTAATATAACTGAAACCAAACCCTGTACTTCCAGCACTATAAAATCGTGTCCTAAGTTTCTTCGCCGTAATCCAGTTTTCATACAGCCATGGACACCGAAAACATATCTATCTCTTGGTGGTTTCGGCAGTGGCCTAATGCACGATTATGGCTACTTTTAATCTTAAATACAATAAAAACTATTAAGGCTAGAGGACTGCAATTCGGCATGTTTGATAATTATAGGGTAGACACCTAGCCCTAGTCGTGTTTAAGATCTGAGGGCGGGCGGACAGAAAACAGTGCACACGGCCAGACAAAGCTGGCAAAAAAAAAAAAAAAAAACAAAAAAAAAAAAAAAAAAAAAAAAAAATTAAAGAAAACTAAAAATGGGAACACAAAAAGCAATTCTATTTCTAATAGTAGCAATCTAAAGCTATTTTCACAACTTCAAAATAAGTCATTGATCAATCATATTGATTGGAGATAATATGAGCCACATATGATAGGGAAAAAGGTCAAATTATTGAATAATAATAATAATAATAATAATAGCACGTTGAAGTTAATATGACAGCTTACCTGAGAGACGCTGACTTTAACCAAGTAGGCTTTGGTAAAGGTAAAAATGTGTCTCCCATAATGCTCAAAACTTTTCAAATTTGAATACGAGCTATTATTAGAATGAAAACAGAAAGCAGCTTACTGAAATATGTGACCTACAATTTAACCACTTGATCATATCTCAAAGTCAGAATGCACCTGGCATAATGCGAACCACCAGTTATCACAATAAACTGTAAAACTTGTGGATAGACGTACAGACAGCCGGGTGGACAAGACAGACAAGAGATTGCTATATGTCACCTTCATCCAAGTGAAGCCCTTCAATTCCCATTTTGACTATTGGCCGTGACAATAATATATAATAATAATAATAACGAAAATTCATGAATGTATATTGAATTCATTACGTAAGAAGTTCTGAAATCCGGCTCCGCCTAAAGCTATCACATCATATACCCAAGAACCATAACCCAGAGAGATCCCTGAATGTTCCAACGAAATCTATGGGATATTAAAGCCTGAATTTATAACGTATCCAAACTTTAGGCTGCACTGATTAACAGATCCAATTATGGCCGAGAACTGCTCTAAATGTGAAGGGGGGGCTGGCTGGCTGGCGCCTCTTACTCAATGACGGTCATTTACTTCTCCTTTCGAGTTATTTATCAAGGCCATTTTAACTGACTGAGCTCAGTGTATCCATTAATGACTATGAAAATGATTAGCAATCTGAATGCGCGTTACTGAATTGCTAGTAGAGACCAATTACGCTCTCAATATGTAAAGAATCCTCAAATATTTCCCAGGAAACTAATATCTAAATGATTATCATCACAGTTACTATAATATTGTGGTTATTGATACCGGTTAATATCATTCCTGAAAAACCAACTGCTCATATTGCGTACTATGGTTAATTTTAACATTTTCGAAGGCTAACATTCGCTTATCCATTCTGTTCGTATTCAACTCCCAAAAACCAATGAATACCACTCTTTTTTTTTCATCAGTGCTTCTGTTGTTCTAGTTTTGATGAGAAAACTGAAGTCTGCAAATCTTAAGGGAAGTGCCGTGTTTAGTAGCCTTCCTCCAATTAATTCCTTCCCAACAAGAAAACTTTTAGAATTACTGAAAATCTTGTCAATAAAACTGTATCATAAAAGTCACTATGCTATTATTATGTATATATACATTTATATACATAAAAATAACTTCAGTTGCAAGTTTTAATAAGAGCTGCATGACATATGTATATGTATATATATATATATATATATATATATATATATATATATATATATATATATATGTGTGTGTGTGTGTGTGTGTGTGTTATATATATAATGTAATTTTTACTGAAACTTGCAACGTGTTTGATGCAAAAGAAAATAGCCCAAAATGAAGGTTTTACATGTATAGATATGTATATATATATATATATATATATATATATATATATATAATATATATACATATATATAGTTTCGTATAGAACTAAGTAAACGCGCGAGCAGGGCACGCGCACGCGCACACATGTAAACAGAAAGAATACGTGTGCATAAAACCAAAGAGGTCTGTATAGAAAAAAAGACCTGAGAGAGCTCGCCTACAATTAATAATCCACTTAAAGTGGGGCGATCGACCACCTCAGCGCTTCCTTTAAAATTCCAACAGCAAACTGAGGTCGCTTTAAAAAGGGTAAATCATTCTTTGAATAACGCTCCTAATCTTTTCCCATAACTCTCCTGGAGGATATTGGATTTACAAAGCACTAAAAAGATTTTTATTTTACTTATACGTTATGGGCTGGCCAAACCATACATATAAAATTCAATTTTATGTACAGTTAAATGGAGTGTGAACTCTGCATCAAGAGACGGGATAGGTGGAGTGCGGAGATGGGGAGGGGGGGGGGGGGGGGGGGGGGGAGAGAACTTGGCAATACTGAAGGCGGCAGCAACCACGTTCAAGAACGAGCAACCATAACCTACGCCAAGAGGAGGAGAGAGAGGAAAAGGTGATAAAGAAAGGAAAAGTAAGTCTGACCCAATCTAATTAAATGTTAGAGAGCAAAGTTTTGAACAAACCTCCCACTCGGTTTGTGTTGGTATGAAAGCATCAGGTCACCATCATCGCCATTATCAAAGTCGTTCGGTGAAAGAAAGCCTTCGATGGAGTTACTTGCTGCTGCTTGCAGAAATGGCCGTTGCCAGTGGCTGAGAAATGGCCATTTGCTTTAGCCAACAAGAAACTTTCCACGTGTGAGGCGAAAGCAACTGGCCATTTCTCACCAACCCGCTTCTTGAACGTTACTTCGCTGAAGTCGGGTGGGGGGAGTTGGTTCGGGATCTCGGTAAAATTTCGTTTTTCGCAGACTGCCATTACAACCTTGCTAAAGAGAACATCTGTTAGCACGTGATAGAGAGCCGGAGTTAAACATGGAAAACGACTGCGTCCACTCCATGGTAAGCGCCAGTACCATTACGTGTTTCGCCTTCTTGAATGTCTTCGTGAACAAAGGTGAAAGTAATACGATATACGTAACTTCAATAAAAATACAAAACATAGACACGAAACTTTAAATATGTCCAAAGAGTTTTTTCCGAACAAGTTACTCTACCAAATCTTTTACTGTTAAATACAAACACAAACACACAAAACATCTTCGTAGTCATCCATCATCCACATCATGGATCTTTAAAATTTTGTAAGTGTAGTGTCTACAGAGGGGCTCATATGAGCTCTTTTGTATTATTATTTGTAATAACAACTTTCATGACACTGCATACAGGTTTAGTGACAGCCCTTGTATGTTGGACTTATATGTGGTCCAATATTTACAGTCATTACAGCACGTACTCGTTTCTATACATTAATTATACTAATATATATAATAATATATATATATATCTATATATATATATATATAATCATAATATTAGATATATATCTGTGTGTGGTGTGTATGTGTGTGTTTTGTTTAAAAGTAGTAAACTTCAAGGAAAACTTTCTGTTTTGAATTAATGAAAAAAAGGACAAGAACTGGACCCAAAACCCTAATGATCAATTACTTAGACCTAGATAAACGTTGCATTGTATGGCAAAGTAAATTCAAAATGGTCAAGAAAACTTATATACAAGAAGCAAAATTACTGATAAAGAAATTAGCACGGTTAAACGTATGAATAAAGTGACATAAAATTAATATTAGTAAATATACATTGCATAGAACATTCTCCAATTCTACAGATTACTACATAAAATTGTGCTAGTATTAGCCACACGTTACTTATTAAATATACTAATTCTACAAATTAAAACGGGAAGCTGGTCTAGTTTCTTATTTACCAGTGCACTAGAGTTACAAAAATGAAAACATCACCAAATATACTCCAGCTGAGGTAGATCTGCAAACATCTACCGGATGCTATAATTTACAAGACTTCATAGCTCTATTGTGCCTATTTGCTTTACACTGACTTCTGAACTGTACCATGTTCATACATTTAACGTGGCACTACTCCACGTGGTTAAAGGCATGTAATGCACGAAAGAAAATTATACTTACACCTAAAATGACTAGATAAAAACAAGGAAGTGTATACTGATAGTTTAACGCTGCTCGTTCCTGGTTTAAGGGAGGTGGGAGAATGTCTATAATTCTGGTAACTAGTGAAAGTTACAGCAGCATAATTGTGAGGCAAACCAGGTCGCTGGCTGTTCTGGCCCTCGCGTCAAAATTTTATGAAGATTATAAGGCCCAACCTCAGAGGAACTTGATACCTTTGGAGGCTTCAAGTTACGCATTCTGGGGAAAGGCACCTAAATCAGTTTTAGAACCCTGAGACCGACCGCCCGCAATTTGATTATATTTAATTACTATCTCCTTTCCTTCCATAGATACTCTCGTGCTTCTACTTTTAAAGACTGCACCCTACTTACACCTACCATTAATGCGTTTTTAAACAATCACTTCATCATAAATAATATTTATAATTCGAAATGTTTGCTGTTCTGTAATAGCACAAGGCGTGCGACATACTTTGGGAGAGATCTTGTAATTTATATGCCTACAAATCATTTTAGCTGGTTGTATAATCTACGTATATTTAATCCACACACATATACATACATATATATATATATATATATATATATATATTATATATATATATATATATATATATATATATATATATAAGGAGGATCAGGATAGCCCGAAGACGTGGTAATATTCCAGACATTATTATTTCCTTAAAATAAAACAATGGCACAGCCGAGCTTTCCGGAATACATTGCTTTTCCCATCATCAGGGTCACTTATCATATGATACAAAAAAGAGAATCAGTAAGAACTTTACTGATTGACTATATCTAAAAACATTACAATACTTTAAAATACATAATGCAAAGTAAAAACGGAACAATAAATACACAACAGAAAGTAAAAAGGGAACATTAAAACTAAGTTAACTGCAAATAAAAGAGCAATGACAAGTTAGAAGAGATTACGTAAAACGCTGAAATATTGAGAGCGAAAAATAAAAACACGAATATTCAGAGTAAAAAAAAAATAATGATACTGTAGTACAAAATATTGGAGAACTTACTGTTCATATCGTAGTTAAATGACAACTGGGCGAGTTAGAAAACTGCGAATGAAATGGGCAGAAGTGGTGTGGGTAAAAGAGAGAGAGAGAGAGAGAACTAACAAACAAACAAACAAGCAAATTATGCAATGAACAAAGGAACAGAGGTGGTTTGGTTATTGAGTGTTGGAGATTGTTGTTTAATATGGAAGGGGTCTAAAAAGGGAAGTGAATGGCTGTTTTTTGTTTGTCCGAGTACTTCAAAATCGCTGTACTTTATGTGAATGAATGAATGAAATGATTGGAAGTTTTCTGGCATCCTGACGTACTTTATGTGATGGTGACAGGATATGGCATGAAGTCTAATTGCACTATTTTCTTTTTTTTGCTTAAAGGTAAGCCTGTACGATGGCTGACACCCCTATGAGAGTCGATGCGCATCTTAAGTAGGCGTTTGGAACATCCCACATAAGTCCCAAAATTACATTTTGGGCAATTAAACTTATAAACAGTGCAGGTACGCACCAACTCCGGGAGGGTGTCTTTAAAGTGAAACATTCTTCCAATTGTTAGCGGGTTATCAAAAATAAATCTGAACTCAACATAAGGGTAGAGATGACTCAAGAATGACAATAATTTACGTTTGAGTGGGCTAGAATTATTAGTGAATGGTAGTGGAACATACACTATCTTTTTGAGAACGGTGCAGACTACAGTTTTTGGCTTAAAAATATTGTTTAAAATTTCTTTAAGGATTTTATTGAACATGTTCAGGGTATAGCATAAGAATAATTGCTATCCCCTGAACATGTTCAATAAAATCCTTAAAGAATTTTTAGACAATATTTTTAAGCCAAAAACTGTAGTCTGCGCCGTTCTCAAAAAGATAGTGTATGATAACTTAATAGTTTTCTTTGTGGGGCAGACTTGGGTTTTTATAGCTATGACTTATTAATCATTCTGTTCCATTTTATGTTCATCTGCTTTGGGTAATAAATAGTATATTTTTGTATTTATGTGAGCTTAATAGCCTAGTGACATGCTTGCAGATAGAGGGCGCTTGCTGCCACAGGTAAGAATTGTTAATTTGTGTAGTTTTGTCAAAAAGTGGGGGGGGGGGGGGGGGGTAAGAGTGGTGGCAGCGGTTGAACAAGCTTTTTATATATTTTATAGGCTGTGGGTACGCTAACAAAAAGACTGGTGACTATACTCTTGTTTTTTTCCATCTGTCACCCGCCTGTGGTGTTTGCGTATGGTAACACTGCGTCCCAGGCTTTAGATAGTTACGCTATGTGTGAGTTTTGGGTAAATAAAAGGATATCTGGGTGTACATTTGCAACTGAAAAGTGTTTTAATAATTTACTGTGTGCGAATTACACTGTTATTATTTGAAATAGGATATTATTATTATTGTTGAATTAGGCTGAATGTCACTAACTAAAGCCCGGGACACAGTGTTACCATATGCAAACACCACAGGTGGGTGGACAGATGGAAAAAAAACGAGTATAGCTAGAAATATATTTTTTGGTAGGAAAAGGGGTTATAATCATGTCACAGGCAACTCGGGTTTCTTTTTGCTGATTCAATGGTTTGGTGTGGTGTTGAAAGCGTCGGGTTACTCGGGTATCTCTCTGCATCTGTGTTAGCCGGTTAGTGATTCATGAAAACCAGTGTTTTAAAACATGAGGGGAAAAAGTTTAATTTTTGACATATTAAAGTGTTTCGCGAGTGTGGTGAACAGGCTACGCATATTTGCGATGCGTATACGAATTCGGTTTCCACTCATATGAA
This sequence comes from Macrobrachium nipponense, assembly GCF_015104395.2. NCBI lineage: Eukaryota > Metazoa > Arthropoda > Malacostraca > Decapoda > Palaemonidae > Macrobrachium > Macrobrachium nipponense. Next base: position 72,226,734 of record NC_087213.1, on the reverse strand, counting down.
GATGTGAGTGTATTTTCAAGTTTTCCTTCTTCTTTTCTCCTTTTTTATTTTTGTTTTTTGTTTTTATTCCTTTTTGTTTGCGGTGAATATATTGGAAGGATGTTTTTGTTTTGATGTCTCTCGAAATTTGACAGACATTGTAATGTTGTGAGCAAAGGTTTCTGGTTGTTGTGAGTCACGCCCTGAGAGAGAGGGAGAGAGAGAGAGAGAGAGAGAGAGAAAGAGAGAGAGAGAGAGAGAGTTTGTGTGTGTGAGTCTGGGTGACGGAGGATCTTGTCGCTGGGTTGGATCACTTAGTAAGCGTTTTGCACCTTTTTTCTTTTTTCTATACCCTCCCTATTTTTTGTTGTTGTTTTCATGGGATGATATGCTGGGCGCGGGCCCTTTGTTTTTTGTTATCCATTATTGGGGAAAATTTGTATTAATTTTTCTGGATTGGGTTTTGCGTGTATATAAATACATTGACTTTATTGAGATCAGGGAATCTTATAGAACATAAGAGCTTCCATAAAGAGAGGAAAATGGCAGATGCTAAGAGTACCACAAAGCTGCTATATCACGTAACGAACGTGAGTGCGGGCATGACCTTTACCAGGTTGGTGAACACAGTTTTGCACGGGTTATTGGGCCAAAATGTTTTTGTGTATATGGATGACATATTGGTTGCAACAGACACGATCGCGCAACACCTCAAAGTACTTAGGAGGCTTAGATTAGCGGGGTTGAAAATTAAGCTAGCCAAGTGTTCGTTCTTGAAAAAACAAATTACATATCTAGGCCATGTCATATCTAAGGAAGGGGTTATAGTAAATGACGATAAAGTCAAAGCAATAGCGAATTTTCGCACCCCGAGATCAAAGAAAGAGATTGAGTCATTCCTGGGTATTGCCGGTTTCTTCAGGAGGTTTGTGAAAGGGTTCTCTAATATAGCAGCTCCCCTAACAGATGTATTGCGGGAAGACATTCAATTTCAATGGAAGGTACCCCAGGCGGAGAGTTTTCAAAAGCTCAAGGACGTGCTAATGAATCCACCTGTTTTGAAGTTTCCAGATTGTAGCAAACCTCTTACATTAGTGACTGAAGCAAGCCAGGAAGGTATAAGTGCTTGCCTTATGCAAAAGTTTGATGGGAAATTCCATCCCATAGCCTTTTATAGCAGGAAGTTCAGGACAAAGGGCAGCAACGAGAGATCAATGGCTACCATAGATAAAGAAGCCTTTGCAATAGTGTCGAGCTTGGTTCATTTTAAAATGTTACTGATGGGGAACAAAGTAGAAGTTCTTACAGACCATAAGCCATTATTAGATCTTTTTAATAAACCCGATTTGTCGCCTAAAAGAGCTCGATGGTTTTTGATTATCAGATTTTGATGCAAAGCTCAAATATATAGGGGGCAAATTAAACGTAGTTGCAGATGCTCTTAGTAGAAGTTTTCACGACACGGAAGAGTTCCAAGTCGCGCAAGTCACTAGCGAGGCTATACAATGGGATATATATCTTATAGTGCAACAGCAAGATGAAGACGAAATTTCAGAGAATGCATATGGATATCCTGGGGAATTTTTGTGAGTCTAGGTATGCGAACAAGTACTTGTTAGTAATAATAGATGAACTTACAAAGATAGTAGAAATTTTCCCACTTAAGCATAAAATGGCTGAAGTAGTACCCGTAGCGTTTTTCAATGGTATCATTTGCACATACGGCTCACCCGAAGTTCTATTGACCGACAATGTTAGAGAATTTGTGAACAAAACTTTGGAATGTTCAGCGGAAGTCATGGGGATACAGAAAGTAACAATTATTCCATACAGACTGAAGGCTAATGGGTTGTGTGAACGAGCAAACAGGAAAGTGCTCGAGGCTCTCAGGAAAACTGAAGGTGGTAATGATAAGAATTGGGACAGATATGTTGATGTTGTTAGACATAGTATTAACACTATGGTTAGTGATGCCATTAAAATGTCTCCATTTGAAGCTTTGTTTGGTTGCCCAGTATGAGGCACATTTGATTTGCTAACTATACCTCATCATGGGGAGGATACGAGCGAGGCGTTGGTATCCATAGCGAGAGAGAGACATGCTTGTGTCAGCCGTAATCTCGAATCCACAACCAGAGAGATGGTACAGAAAAGTATTAGTAAAACATCTGATCCCAAGATCAATGTTGGAGACAAGATATTTTTAAAACTTAACATGAGAAACGAACTAAACTACAAATTAGGCCTGAAGTTTGAAGGTCCTTTTAAAGTCATTGAGGAAAAAATTGGAAACAGATTTGTAGTCTTAAGAGGAAAAAACAATTGGTTGTGGTGATTAATATATTGTCGCGCAACTGCATTTTTTTTTCTTGCTGTCTGGTTTTTTTTTTTTTTGCTACTTGGTGGCGAAATGCTTTAAAGTTTTTTTCTCTCTTTCATTTCCTTCTACTGTTTTTTTTCTTGTTATGCGCAAATCTGCGGCGTTGTGCCGGAGGATTTCGGGGTTCATATTTTACGTGGGAAGTTGTTGGAAATACGGCAAATTTTTGTTTTAGCTGAGAAACGTGATGATAAATATGTGATCATTCCTGTGTGTAGGATGTTTGGGGCATAATGGTTTCTGGCGTTGCAAGTCTGCCTAGAAAAATCTGTAGCGTTCACAGGTGGATTTTTGCTGATAATGCTGTGATGAATCCGGTTGCTGATTTTTCCCTTTGAAGTTGATTACTCGGAGGTTTGCACTATTCTCTGTTGACTATGGCATTCCACGGAGGTGTTCTTTGTAAGGGGGTTCTTTTCCGGTCGTTTCTGGTCGATGGGATTGTTGCGGTAGCAAATTCCGTAACGGTACATATTGCATTTTGGGAAAGATATTGAATTATGTATGTTTTTTCTTCTCTTATGTGTGCTGTGTAATGGGAGAAAGTTCACTTACTATTGTTGTTATCATCTTTTTTTTTTCTTTTCCATGAGAGATGTCGTAATTGGTGTTAAGCTCTAAATAGCATTTCTATTTTAGATAGGAGATATAATTTGTCAGGGTATGTGAGTTAGATAGAAGGGGTGTTCGGCATTATATTTCATGGAGGTTAGTTATATAAACAATAAAAGGGGTTTTTACTGTTAGACAAGATGGGTTCTCTTTTGATAAGTGTGTTTGTCAGATATGGGATTACTTGTCAGGATTCAGTGGGTAAAGATTATATTTTGTTTAGTGAGGAATTTTTAACATTTGACTAGGAGATTGAGTATATTAATTAATGACGGATTTGTGGGGTAAAGCAAGACTTTAGTTATTTTATGATCATGTAGACTTTTTAAATACGGACTTTAGAGAATTCCCAACTTCACGTGATGGTGACGATGGAAACGACTTCGTTCTACAGTACCAGAGGTCGAGTCGAGTCTACACACGAATGGCGATTCTATGGACTGCCTTTGCAACGGATGAGATGTCGTCGGTATATCATCTCTGGATACATTCTGGGATAAATCAGGAGTCTACAATCTTCTATGAGGCGGGTGCGAGTAGCACTTGCATGGAAGTCACGGGATATTTCCTTGACAATGGGGTGGTGACCACGTTTCCTTCAGTAGAAAACGTTGAATCTACAGTTGCGCGACGAGGGGGTGTTGGATATACTTACAAGGGTTGCAGACGCTGAATAATGGCGCGTGCTGAGTTGTTTCGAGGTGGTTTACGCACTCGACCTGCGTCTACAACTATTCGTCGAGTTCTGCTTACCTTAGTGACGACGATGAGCTTTTCATCAATGAACGTTACACAATTCCAATAATAGTGGTCATGCTAGGTGTTATACTGATCACAATTTGTGCACTAGGAGTTCTTAAACTTCTGTGCATTCGGCGAGGCACTAGGGCTCCAGCAACGGAGGTAGCCCTAAATCATGTGGCAAATTGTTACATTGTGCATTAGTTGCTGGTGTGGTGTGCGACAGGAGTGCACAAAGGACATAGGTGGCCGAGCCATCTTACAGATATGAATTGATGTATTAAGTGAATTACATATTGTGTCAGCTGCTCTTGCTAGGAGACAGAGTGAGCTGTAGAGGCAGCCTTCTTGAATGAAGGAATCTGATGCGTATGCGTTTTTAAGCTGGTGGCTGTCCATACTGTTGCCAGGGGCAGTTTTGAGGCGTGGTGGGTATGTACATTAGTTTGTACGGATGTCACAGGTCTGACCGATCGAGGCACTTGAGGGAAAGACGCATTCCTTTGTGATAGGAAGAAAGACAGTTGAGCGAACGCCAAGTGTCAGGAGAAAACCCCCATCTCAAGGTATGGGACATATTTTAAATGACTTAGAAACAGTTGCCTTTGAAAAGAGAGAAGTGTGAAATGTATCTCTTTACTTAATATTGCCTTTGAAAAGAGAGAAGTGTGAAGTGTATCTCTTTACTTAATAATGTGTTATATATCTTTAATACAGATGGGTTCTATTCCATGATATTAGAGACGGGATTCTCTAACTTGACTAATACAATGTAACAATTGACATTTTGAGTCTGGGAGTGAATACTTAGCCAGGAGAGTGGAATGATAACTTAATAGTTTTCTTTGTGGGGCAGACTTGGGTTTTTATAACTATGACTTATTAATCATTCTGTTCCATTTTATGTTCATCTGCTTTGGGTAATAAATAGTATATTTTTGTATTTATGTGTGCTTAATAGCCTAGTGACATGCTTGCAGTTTTGTCAAAATGGGGGGTAAGATATATATATCTATTATCTATATATATATATATATATATATATATATATATATATATATTATTACTTTCAGGGATTTATGTATTCTGTTAACTGAGTAGTTACATTTAATCCTCATACTAAAACTAAATAAACCAACAGGCGTAGAATTCCTAAGTGGAAATAAATGTAATGAAATAAAGTCAATGGTTAGCGTAAATGTGGTTTTACTATCTTAAAATAACTTGTACATATAAAGAGTAATAACTACAGTGCAATCGTGAACACGAAATATCTATAATTATTTATGTGAGTTAATCCAGTGTTTTGTACATCACTCCATTAAATCTGCTTACAAATCCATGGAACTAATATAGAATTATGAACTATAGGAAATATCGAGGGCAACAAAGTTAGCAATTATCATAAATGCTTTTCCCATGATGCTTCTTAACAGCTTATGTTCCCTCTATAAGTGGCACCCCTTGACTCCCCTTGTCATAGACACCGAGTGTTTGGACTTCAACGTAAACACCAACATTTAATATTGATTTTTAAGACGCCGAGAGTCGTCGCACTTGAAAGCAATTAAGAGCAAGATCCCTTTTTCATTCGATTGAGTCACTTATTCCGATGAACTATGTTGTAATAGAGTCGCGGAAGCACTTGCATGTTAATGGCAGTTTTGAATGAGCTCCATTATATCTTTTATCGCGACGAACGTGAGAGAGGAAAGATGGGATGGATTTTCGAAGAAAAAAAGTTCGGGTGAACGTGATTGTTGGAAGTCATCAGTTCTCTTATTGCGATTAGGCGGACACGCTATGGTTTTCCAATTAATGCACTCAAAAATTAACCCACAGATGATTCGAGTCTTTTACTTGGACATGCATTATCTGCATATGATTGAAGTGAATTGAATATATTATTTTGGCCAGAGGCCAAACATTGGGACCAATAAGGTCATTCAGCGCTGAAACGGAAACTGTCAGTAAAGGTTTGAAAGGTGTATCACGAGAAAGCCTCACAGTTAACCTACGAATGAGTCGTTAAAGAGGATGGAAAGTAAGATGGAAGAAAGAGAATGTGAAAGGAGGTACACTAAAAGGAATGAAAGGGGTTGCAGCCAGGGGCAGAAGGCAAGCTGCAAAGAACCGTAAGTAATACTTATAATGCACCGCTATTTATATCATATGGCCCGTATGTAAATAGCATGATATTTAGGTTCTGTGAGAAATGTGAGTTATGATGTCATTCAGCATATGTAATTGCAACTGAACTTTTGTTTCCTTTCTTTAACACCTTTTAAGGCGTTACAAGTCAACGACAGAAAAGATTTTAGTTTTATATAAACTTCGAATAACAAGGTGTAATTCTTCGTTACAGGAAGCCACGAGGAAATTTATTTTCTCATATTTGAACCATGACGATAGTTCTTAAGCTTCCCTCTTCTACGATTGTTTTCTCGGCCTGTTCACTTCAGCAATACCGAACTTCACGAAAGTTTGAAAACGACGTTTTATAAAGAGAAACGGGAGGCTGAAAAATGGCCAGTCGCATCTGCCTCCTGCGTCAAAAATTTCTTGTCAACAGCAGCATCAAATGGCCACTCCTCGGTAACCACTTTTGCCGTTCCTTTGCAGAAACAGCTACAGAGAACAATTCTATAAATTCAGATCTCTCCTCTCCATTAATAATATCATGACCTGGCGACCTCGCACATATGTATAAACCAAAGTCAGGCGCTTGGTCACACTAAGTAGCGCAGTTCAGTGTTTAAGATGTAAGGGGAACCAACTCACATTCTATTCCGCCACATTTTCCTATAAACTTGCGCGTAATAATGGCCCGACCGGTTCTGTAGATCCTCTTAACGTTATTGCCCCCCCCCCCTCCCCTCCTCCACTTCCAAACCGATCCCCATAAATTTCTTCTCTTGATCCAGTATTCACACTTCATTTAACTTTACATAAAGTGGAATTTTATAGGTCTGGTTTGGTCATCTCACATCGTGGTGGTAAAATGGGAATCTTTTCAATGCTTTGTAAACCTCATTTCTTCTTCAAGACTTGAGTGAAAAGATGGGGAGTTTTGCACGGGACATTTTTTATGTTCTCTCAAGCGAAGCCTGTGAGAGGTTTTTAAAGCTGGAAGTGTTCAATAGAAAAACCCCTTCTAAAAGATGGCCATTTAATGTATTTTAGACATGAATTGTTCATACCTCCGTTGTTGAAGTGCCTTTTTTCACAACCAAGCAGGTATAAGTTAATTCATATCTAAAGTATATATATGTATGTGTGTGTACACACACACACACACACACACACACACACACACACACACACACACACACACACACATATATATATATATATATATATATATATATATATATATATAATATATATATATATATAGTGTGTGTGTGTGAAATATATCCTGTTACAACAATTATCCATCTAATGAAAGGAGCCCATAAAACGGCAAAATATAGAAATTAAATACTATATTTTGGTTTGGTTTCTGAAATATAGTATTACTTTCTGTTTTGGTGTTTTTATAAAGAAGAAACTTCTTTCATTATACAATAATTATATATATATATATATATATATTATATATGTATATATGTGTGTGTGTGTGTACGATATACGTATGTGCATTTTATATATGTGTGTATATATATATATATATAATATATATATATATATATATATATATATGTATATGTGTGTGGTGTGTGTGTGTTGTGTGTGTGTGTGTGTGTGCATGTAAGTTATGCATATACATATATATATATATATATATATATATATATATATATATATATATATATATATACTATTTTTTTCTTTCATTCGTTAATGAATCCCTGATGAATACTCTAGGGTCAAGACTCTCAATGACCTTGTCTGCATAAAGGAAGAACCTTCACTGATAAGAGCTGGGAGCTGCTCATAATCAATTAGACGTACTGTACAAGGCCATAATTAGCTTAGTATTATTAATCAACGAAGCTGAAGTGAGACAATATATCACTATGTTATAATACGCTAGAATATACACCAGACTGCTGACATGTCGATTTTATTTGACATTCATTAATACATATTCAACCTTTTTCCAGTTCGGATTTAATCTTTTTCTATTTAAATCAAGTTAAATATCATTCATTAATGATACCACCTTCAACTATCGCAATTACTATATTTACAAATACATTATCATTTACCGATAATGTTGCTGTTGTTATTTGGGAGTTCTTGTTGTTGTAATAATTATCGTTGTCTAATCATCCTTCTTACTACTTTAAAAATCCAGCGAGATTCTGTTGTTTAAAATTCATAAATAAAGTTAATCACACTGCTTTCCATTTCCAGAGGTCCTACACATCCGCTTTAGCTTTTTTCCAAATCAGCCCTACACCTGTCGCCTTTCCCTTCAAACTCCTGAAATACCCGTCTGGATACTTATATAGCTTTTTTTCTTTTTGGTGGCTTTAATTTATTCAGGTGTGCTTTCGTCCTTTTCAATTTCAGCACACAGTATGAAATTGCTCTGCTCAAGGGTATTAATTACCTCTAAGTATAAGTAATGGACAGAGAAGATGTTACATTTCAATGATGTGTAAGCTATTCATATTCCATAGGATTTTATACTCCACTAAAGCATTTCATAAAAAGGTATCAGAATTCTTCTTTAAGATATATTTCTTAAACGAGTTTTTAAGGCCAAGTGACACTCATTTAAACAAAATGAAACAAACTGCAATTGACAACTACACCTACCCTCTCTCCGTTGCAGATCATTCTGGGGAGTTGGCTGAAAAGCAAACTAGGCAAATAAGCTCCCGTAGTTACAAAAATATACTTTTTTATTTCCCAAATTAGCTAACATTAAAATGGAATAAAATCAATTAATAAAATGGAATAAAATGAATGAACTCTGACCTAAAAAAAAACGTTAAACTATCGTTTCCTCTCAAAATCATATTTAAATAAGTACCCCCTCTTATCTCATTATGTCCGACTAATCAAAACATTTTAATAAGTCAATAGAAGCCTTGGGGAATCCATTTTTCTATATGGTGACTTCGAACCCATCTGAATAAAGAGACAACAATTATAACACTGCTTTAACCATGAAAGTTAGTCAAAAAAGAATGGGTATCGCACCACAATTCTCTTTCTCCAAACACAATAATTATCACTTCAAAGGTTAACTTTTTCAAAGTTCTTTCTTACGTTACCTTATTCGATGGGTCTGCAACACCTCTCCCAGGCATGTTCCACACTCTGTCACAAGCAATCAGTGAGTCCTTCCTCACAACACTTATCCCCCCATAATAAAAGTCATATACCGTTCGTTACGAACACACACAGAACCACCCTATGTTGCACCCAGCAAACACGGGTGCTCCATGCCCGAAGTCCATGATCTTCGAGGCGTCATCGACCACAAAATGCATTGGTCATCTATCCTGACTGTTTTTTTTTTTCATTTCAGCATCTTCGAGGAATCCAGCACTTGTCTCTAACCGGAAAGAGCTGAGATTAGCAATTCACTACCGTGCCTTCAAGATATTCTCAAAGATAACGTCAGACCTCATTGATTCATCTTGTGGGCGTGAAAATTATTTGGGGTTTTCGGTTCAGTTCTCTGGAATACAGCTTTTAAAACTTCAGGTCCACCAATGTCTTATACAACAATGAAACAGGAGTTTCTCAAGTATTCAGCAAAATAACACATACTTATTATGTCAGTGGTCATGAGAAAACAATCTGAAGTTAAAGAAAACAGCTGAAGGCTAATAAAAGCTACTGTTTTTTTTCTCTTGGAAGTTAATAGTTAACAGGTGTTTTAAAAGATTTTCCTTGCAGTGGCAATGATTTAAAAGGCTTTCAAGATACAAGTGATATGAGGCAACACTCAAAACTATAGCAAACATCAATAAACAAGTGAATAAGAGAGCGAAAAATAATGAGGTTGAGTGCGTCATTAAGCTAGGAAACTGAAACCCACTAAGTGGAATTTCATAGCAAAAGGCTCAAGGAACACTCAGAAATCTAAGATCGTTGGCAAAACGGCTACTCTTCGGCTTAACGACTTAAAGACGTAAACCGGGCTCCCATCAATACTGCCCTAGAAGTTACCTCCAATCATACGTGGCTTGATTAAATGGAGAATGTTGTGCATAACCAACCGCTAGGAAACTGAAACCCACTAAGTGGAATTTCATAGCACAAGGCTCAAAGAACACTCCCAAATCTAAGATCGTTGACAAAACGGCCACTCTTCGGCTTAACGACTTAACGACGTAAACCGGGCTCCCATCAATACTGCCCTAGAAGTTACCTCCAATCATACATGGCTTGATTAAATGAAGAATGTTAAGCATAACCAACCACCCGAAAAACTCGTTTTGTACTATTTACAAAGCAATGACATTCATTGACAACGACAAATAAAAGTTCTCGGGTCTGTCGCGAACTAAGCAAAGGCTAAAGCATTGCATTATCTGCATTAAAACCTGGAAAGCAACGCAAATTTCAAACTACTTGCATAGCGAACTACCAAAACAACGAACAAACAAAGACATACAGTCGTGTGATACCGCCTTGTACGTGTCAGAAATTAATTTTCTTACCGGATTTCCCAGTCGGAACGCAGTACACCAACAGCCTAGCAACGAGGTCCGTAGCTTTTTGATAACATTACGAGGCGAGTTTGGGTGTTCATTTGAGCAGTACGTCGAAGCATTTGAGGCACTTGTACACAACTTCACACAGATGTTCCAGCATTTACAACTTCTCGAAAGGAGGAAAAAATGTAGTAAACTTCCGTCCATTTATATGGAAATAAGGGTCTCACTCCTCCTGTTTTTCTCTTGATCATGGTCTCTCTCTCTCTCTCTCTCTCTCTCTCTCTCTCTCTCTCTCTCTCTCTCTCTCTCTCTGCAAACAGTATAATTACCACTAAACCCTCTACATGAGGCTGGGTACTGAGGGCGACATATATCATCGTCCTCCATGGGATCACACAGAAAAGGTGGAGCAGGAGCTTCCCAAAGGGAGCCGGTGTAACTAAAGACTCCTCCTTGTATCTACGGGAGGGAAACATGTTAATGTGATCACAACAGAAGGGACGCTTCGCCTTAGCTGAATGCTGGCAGCAAGAGAATGGGATGGTCCGGTCCCTTTACAATAAAGGGAGTGGAGACACGGTTCATTAAGGAGCATGTTATGAAAAAGAAAAACAAAAAGAAATATCTGAAAGGGGGATTTCTGTAATGTGAAGCATATATTTTTGTTATATTTCAAGCAAGGAAGTTAGAAGGAAATGCGTAGATGTTAATGATGGTAGGAGGTAGGCTGTGAATGAGAAATTGCTTACGAATGCAAGATGAATGTTTAATTTGTGAAAAACATTCGTAAATACATACGTACATACACACACACACACACACACACACACACACACACATATATATATATATATATATATATATATATATATATATACTATATATATATATATATATATATATATATATATATAAAATATATACATATAATACATATAAATAATCACATATATATATATATAATATATACATATAATACATATAAATAAACACATTAATAATATATATATAAATATATATATATATGTATATGTTATATATATATATAATATATATCTATATATATTAATATATATATAGTATATATATATTAACATATAGTGGTGAAGAATGTAAAAGGCACGTATCTAGGAAGCACAGCCTAAATTATATTCACCTCCGCTACTTCAGTCTATCAAGATTATGTACGTCCAACGGGGATATGTGAAAAACTTTCATTATTATTATTATTACGAAAGAAGACCCTCTATGAAACAAACTTCATTATATTCCAGTTTCTCAATTAAATAAGAGCTACCCAATGTCCACTTACTCCTTAACGTTTCGGTAGTTATCTATACCATTTACAGAAAGACATAATTTCAAATGAATATTCCATGTTTTTATTGGCATCTAGGATACACAAACACAAAAACAAAAGAAGCAAAATGCATGCAAAATGCATAATTAAGAATAAATATTAAAGAGCATTATCATATATATATATATATATATATATATATATATATATATTATATATAATTTAAAAGGAGCCCATAAAAACACCAAAATATAGCAAGTAAGTTTTATATTTGGGAGACTGCTGTCTCTCTCTTCAGGTACGTAATGAAAGAGAAAAGTTACAGAAAAGGCGGTATTTATACCAAGAGATCCATGAACAGGTAGCACGTTTTACTAAGTCATCCCAGCTGATAATTCTTCTTTAATCTTCTTAAGCGTTGGTTGAAGGAAGATTTGATCAATGATAACTTTTTTAGATGTTGTAATAAGTAAATCCGACAAAGATGGCAAAATCGTAATCATGGAAAAAGACTTCTACCTCGACAAAATCAACTAACTCCTTAGTGACACAAACACTTACGACAAACTGACGAAAAATCCCCTCTAAAACGTCCCCACAGATTTGTTTATGAAAGGTCGATTAACTGGCAAAGACAAAAAGAGCATTGAACTATTGGAGAAATTTAAAGTCATTAATCCAAAACTACCTTACTTTTATGGCCTTCCCAAAACTCACAAGACAATCTTCCATTTAGACCCATCATCTCATGTGCCAGCGCTTTCAATTATAAAATTTCTAAATGGTTAGCTGACCTCCTTTACCCTTTCTAAGGCACTTTTTCTCCCAGTCACATTAAACATTCGGAAGATTTTTGTCACAAAATCAGAGAAGCATATATACCACTTCACAACATGAAACTTTTAAGCCTTGATGAAGATTCCCTATCCACAAAAGTACCAGTACAGGACGTTCTACAGTTTTTGAGGGAAAAATTCGCCCCCATCAAGATAATTTCCCACTGGTTATTGAGAATATAATAAAGTTAACTGAGTTATGTGCACCTAATAACGTATTTTCATTCTGGGAGTCATTCTATAAGCAAAAATTCGGGTGTAGCATGGGTAACCCTTTAAGTCCTGTTTTGGCCAATCTATACACGGAATACTTTGAAACTATACGAATAAATGTAATGAAACCCAAAAGTATGCTGTGGATAAGATATGGAGATGATATTCTAACATTCTGGGATAATAGGTGGGGCAATTTCAACGAATTCCTTTCACAATTAAACGCATTAGTGCATAGCATCAAATTTAAAGGTGAATGGGAAACCGACACCAAAATTCTTCTTTTTTTATGTTATAATAATTAGAGAACACGCCAGAATACAAATTTACCATATACCAAAAACCAACATTCTCACTTCCATACACTCAATACTTGAGTTATCATGACATTTCTATCAGATAGGCGTAGCCAGCAACCTATTCTTAAGAGCCTTGCGGATTTGTTACCCAGATTTCCTGGAAAAGGAATTGGAACTAATTCGTAAGCAGTTTTCGTCTTTAAGGTATCCTGACCATATAACTGAGAAAGAGATTCCTAAAGCAAACATAATTTTTTACCAACCCCATCAAGACAAGACCAGAGAGACACCCAATATTAAAATAATAATCCCAAACCTGGACAGGATTAAGATGGTGACCCAGACCCTCAGAAACTCTAACCCTTTTGCCTTCATCAACCCAAATACCCTAGCCAAATCCCTGATTGACGTCCAACAAAAAACAATCCCCAATGACACAGGGGTATACGAAATCCCAAGCCTGGACTGTGACCAATATTACATCGGTTTTAAAGGAAAATCACTTCCCCACAGATTAATACAGCATAAAAAGTCAGTTAGGTATGGACAACAGAGGTCGGCTATTGTTAACCATATAAATGACCATAACCACAGAATATACTGGAATTTGACACGTATAATTTATAGCAGCAAATGTCGGTAGAAAAGCCATATGATAGAGTCAGCCTTAATTAAACAAAGACAGGTAATGAACATCTCAAAGGGTGCCTGGGATTCAGCTATCATAGATAAAATCTTCCTTCAACCAACGCTTCAGAAGATTAGAGAGGAATTATCAGCGGGGGTGACTTAGTAAAATGTGCTACCTATGGATTGATCTCTTGGTATAAATATAGCCTTTTCTGTAAATTTTCTCATTCATTACCTACCTGAACAAAAAGACAGCAGCCTCCGCAATACAGTATTTACCTTCTATATTTAGGCGTTTTTATGGGCTCCTTTTATTAGATGGAATTCTGTTGTAACAACATTTTTACCAGTGATATATATATATATATATATATATATATATTATATATATATATATATATATATATATACACATAAATAGAGCCTGTAATAATAGTGAAATAACGATTTACAGTGCAGTACAATATTAAATATAAGGCATATATAGAATATAGATATTTTTTTAATTGGAGGTACGAAGTCGTTTACTCCTCTGGGAATGAAAACCAATTCGTCAAACGTAAATTTTTAGAATCTATTTTTTTTTTTCGCTCCGCTTGTCTAAAGCAATTATCCCCGAATAACGGTGTACTTGTCTCTAAGGAACACGTTTGACGGAATATTTACAGGCATGTTATCGAACTAGGTCGTTCGTGCTTCATGAAAAAAAAAAAAAAAAAAACACAGACCTCATACTTAGAATATTTGATATGAAAATATAGTATTCACACAAGATCTGATTATTGGCGTGGTAAAACTTGTCGTTTCCACAACTGATTCATTTTTATTGATATGATGATCGCACTTTAAATTCATTTATCCTCAACTGCTTCATTTACCGAAAGGCTGAACAGCACAACCCTTTCCTTTTACACACACCAACATTTATTAATTAATCCGACTCTTAGACACGCGTTCAAATTCCATATCAAGAGAGGCAGTAACATATTGTTAGGCTAGGTATGTGATTGTATGACGAGCAGTTTTTAAAATAATAACAATAATATTGAAGATCTGACCATGAGGATTATCAAAATGACGGACTCATCAAATGAAATGCTTTTACATCAAGATGAAGCAAAATGTTACTGCATCGATACCAAGAGAGCCTACGTCTTGGGAGATGTCTTGGCAAGTGAAGTGAGGATACAGCACTACTCACGCACATGTGTGTGTGAGAGAGAGAGAGAGAGAGAGAGAGAGAGAGAGAGAGAGAGAGAGTTCTCTTTTACAAATTTACATTACATTTTGGAAACAATGACATTAGCTTTTAGAAAGAAACACAACCGATTGTAATATGTTTCCAACTAAGAATTTCTCTACATTACTCGTATATTTACCAATGCATGTGCGTTAATAGTTTACTTCGTATACTGAATAAATAAAACACACACACACACACACACACACACACACACACATATATATATATATATATATATATATATATATATATATATATATATATATATATGTATGTGCGTGTGTATGTGTGTATGTATATATATATATATATATATATATGTATATATATATATATATATATATATATATATATATACATACATACATAAATATGTGTGCGTGTGTAAAGACCAATGCAAGAAGATAAATGTTAATTTGCAAGCGACAGAGGATTAAAGAATTAGAAAAAAAAATTATTTCCTTCGTAGAACATCTTGTTAGCAAGAAACATCATATGGGTAATTAATGACGACCCTGAATAAGATATTAGATAGTTAGGTAGCTCTCGCATAGAGTTGGATAATGTGCAAAAAATAATTTCATTTAAAAAGTGTATCTCTTGAATGTAACTCTTTGCAAAAAAGCATAAAGACTTACCAATATAAGAAAACAAAACATACACAGGGTTAATAAAAAGCGAACATAAAAAATATATAAAAAAAAAACAATGGAGTTAAACATGGGACTGAAAAATTTTAAAAATAAAAATTGACAAAAAAGGATTGAGAGATATGAATTTTTAACTTTCGTACATATAAAAAAAGGGGGTGGGTTTACAAACGCGTTGTTGATGAGGTACATTTATGGGCGCCATTCATTGAAAACCCTGTACAATTTTTAATGGTTTCACTATTAACATTTCTTGTCCGAGAGAAAACGTTCTGGTGAAATAAACACATCCATGAGCCTCTGAATTTTTGTAAGTAGAAAACATTATATGCGTATAATGAAAAATCATGCGCAATATATAAATATATTTACATAACGATATCTGTATAAAATTGCAGAGAGAGAGAGAGAGAGAGAAGAGAGAGAGAGAGAGAGAGAGAGAGCCTCTTTCATACAGGTAAGTCTGCCGAGGACGACTTCAAACACAGCAAGCAAACTTGGGATCCATCTTCCAAGAAGTCTTGTCTTATTCCAATAAGACCTGATAGACAAAAAGTCCCAAAAGAACTATTTGAAATCTTGGTCCCTCCCCTCTCCCCCCCCCCTCCCCTCCCCTGAATCCCTCTCCCGGCGGCACCACCCACCAATGACTCACATACCAAGAAATCGGTACGGACTCGACTCCTCAAGGAATAGGAATGGAACACATTCACTTGATACTCTTGGTTTTCACTTTGCAAGTGCGTCTGTTGCTTCAATAGAAAGGCATGCACAAGTATGTTTAGAAAATCAAACAAGCGAAAATATTAAAATAATAATAATAATAATAATAATAATAATAATAATAATAATAATAATAATAATAATAATAATAATAATAATAATAATAATAATAATAATAAACTGTACTACTAAGCTTCAATGGGAAGGAATACACAATTATGTTAAGAAATTAAGCATATAATAATAATAATAATAATAATAATAATAATAATAATAATAATAATAATAATAATAACAAGCAACTTTACTAATAAGCTTCCATAGACAGGAATATACAATTATCTTAAGAGAATCAAGCATATAATAATAATAATAATAATAATAATAATAATAATAATAATAATAATAATAGATTATATAAAACACCAAGAGATGAAGGACATGATCAGGAAAGTTTATATGCAGAGACTTGTGGTGATACTCAAGTCAAAACTTCAACGCCAGAAATATGATGAAAGCCATAAACACATGGGCAGTACCGGTAATCAGATACAGCGCAGTAGTGGAATGGACCAGAAAACTAGGAAACATATGACAATACACAAAGCAATAAACCCAAGAACAAATATGGACAGACTGTACATAACGCGAAAGGAAGGAGGGAGAGGACTACTAGCATAGGCGACTGCGTCAACATCGAGAACAGAACACTGGGACAATATCTGAAAACTGGTGAAAACGAGTCGCTCAAGAGTGCATGGGAAGGACTGATAAAAGTAGACTAAGACCCCGAAATATACAGAGACAGGAGAATGCCAAACAGAACAGGAATGGCCCAACAAACCAATAAACAGACAATACATGAGACAGACTAAAAAACTGGCCAGCGATGAAACATGGCAACGGCTACAGAGGGGAGAGCTCAAGAAGGAAACAGAAGGAAAGATAACAGCGGTACAAGTTCAGGCCCTAAGAACAAGGTATGTTCAAAGAACGACAGATGGAAATAACATCTCACCCGTATGCAGGGAGTGCAATGTGAAAAACAAGACCATAAACTACATAGTAAGCGAATGTTCGGCCCTTGCACAGAACCAGTACAAAATTTGGCATGATTCAGTGGCAAAAGCTCCACTGGAGCGTGTGCAAGAAACACCAGCTACCTTGCAGTAATAAGTGGTACGAGCACCAAACTGAAGGAATGATAGAAAACGATCAGGCAAAGATCCTCTGGGACTATGGTATCAGAACAGATAGGGTCATACGTGCAAATAGACCAGACGTGACGTTGATTGACAAAATTAAGAAGAAAGTACCACTCATTGATGTTGCAATACCATGGAACACCAGAGTTGAAGAGAAGCAAAGGGTAAAAATGGATAAGTATCAAGACCTGAAAAAAAAAAATAAGAGGGATATGGGATATGCCAATGGAAATTGTGCCCATAATCATAAACACTAGGCACGATCACAAGATCCCTGAAAAGGAATCAGGAAAATCTAGAGGCTGAAGTAGCTCCAGGATTTACGCAAAATAGTATGCTCCTAGAAATAGCGCATATAGTAAGAAAAGTGATGGACTCCTAATAAAGAGGCAGGATGAAGCCCGGAACCCCACACTATAAATACCACCCAGTAGAATTGGAGGACTGTGATCGAGCAAATAATAATAATAATAATAATAATAATAATAATAATAATAATAATAATAATAATAATAATAAACTGTACTACTAAACCTCAATCGAAAGGAATACACAATTATGTTAAGAGAATCAAGCATATAATAATAATAATAATAATAATAATGATAATAATAATAAACCACTTTACTAATAAGCCTCAATAGAAATGAATACACAAATATGCTACGAAAATCAAGCATCAATATATAATAATAATAATAATAATAATAATAATAATAATAATAATAATAATAATAATAATAATAATCTGTGCCAATGAGCTTCAATAGAAAGGAATATACAAGTATTTTAAGAGACTCCAGCATATAATAATAATAATAATAATAATAATAATCAACTGTAGCAGTAAAAGTTTAAAAATACCCAAAATAATAACAATAATAATAAAAGCAGCAACGCCGTCTCACCCCAGGAGTGATATTACTCCCGAGACAATTACTGCTCGAGATCATCCACTTCAAGAAGGTTATCGCCCGCCACAAGGTCCTCAATATAAATAAGCAGGAAACTCACTGAAACTCTTTTCCTTTTTCATTCGTATACCTCCATTTTTTTTTTTCTTTTTTAACCAGCTGTCATTAGTCTTCAAACTTTTTCAATTTCGTTGGCTAACGCTGCCCTTCCGGCATGACTCATGCTGTTCTATTGTTGCATTGTTCGGACCTACTTCTTACAACTGCAACTTTGCCTGGGGATAATTCCTTTGTTCAGTAAACGCCTATATTCTTTAAACTGAAAGAGAGAGAGAGAGAGAGAGAGAGAGAGAGAGAGAGATCTAAGGCCGGGTATTCACGCTCAGGTTTATCTGTCAGTCCACTCACGACCGTTCGACGGAAGAGCTTCCACACTTAGAGTAGAACTGTCAGTCGGACAGTCAACTCGAGGTCATTGCCCTCATTTCCCGCTTAGTCTTCGTCGTGGCAACAACTATGTGACAGCGGTAGAAACTCCGCAAGGTGATAAGGAGCTGAAGCTACATAGACTAGCTGAGGCGGCAATTCACTTCAAAATAGGAAAGAAGCAAAAAGGCATAATAGAGTATGGTCTAAATATTCCCTATTCTCATACAATATTAATAAATAAGGTTAAATTAGACCTCGGGGTTGGTTCAGTTATATATGAAATAGACCCTGAAGCCTGCTTTCACTAGTAACACCTTTCATTGTTTGTATGGTGTTTTTACGCTGCATGGAACCAGGTGGCGTGCAAAAACCATACCAACCACGCCACTGAGGCGCTGTAACACCTTTCATAAAAAGACAGAACACTGCTCCAGGCTTATACTAAATTGTCTATCTCCTGGAAATATTTTTTTTATCATAAGACTTGGGCTCACAACGTTCTACAAATAGCACCGCATGGACTAACAATGAAATCAATTAGGCCTATACATAGTTTATTCATAGTCTAGCCTGAGCGGCCGAGATCCTTCCGAGGCGAAATCCGGCGGCGAACTGTCATAAAATCGTTGGTTACCTGTCCCTACGTGCGATCATCCGTCAGTCGATCGAAAGAACTTTAGGTAATTCCATGAGTTCATCAGTTCTGGTGATTGGACAGACTCCACCCACAAACTGTCGTCCATACGTACGTATCAACGTCAGTTTCGATGCACTGACAGGTAAACCTGTGCGTGAATATCCGGCCT
Source organism: Macrobrachium nipponense (assembly GCF_015104395.2). Taxonomy (NCBI): domain Eukaryota; kingdom Metazoa; phylum Arthropoda; class Malacostraca; order Decapoda; family Palaemonidae; genus Macrobrachium; species Macrobrachium nipponense. Next base: position 72,207,151 of record NC_087213.1, on the reverse strand, counting down.
AAGGTTACCAAACCTGCCGTCGTAACATCTAGGTTATTGATGCCGGAGAGAGAGAGAGAGAGAGAGATTAAATAAAGCTATAAAACTATTATTCAGTATTTCAGTCTTTCTACCTTGCAAATTATTAATAATTAATGCTTAATGAAGGCGCCCGTAGTTCCAAAACTTCTATACACTAAGAGACATTTTTGATTGTACAAGGTGAGCGATAGATTCGCCGACTTTACTGCCGGATGAATGGGGAATTTACGACCCATATTTCAATATTAGCGTCATCATAAAACGGATTTGAATCTTTCCCTTCTTTTTATGATGGGGATGGGAAAAGGAACATTTTCATATTATAAAATTACGCTCTCATATGAATTCCATGTAAAACTACATAATCCTATCAAGAGAAAAATTCCTTTCTGACCCCTTCTTAGCTTAAAATACAATCAAGTTAAGATCTATGCAGATAATGAGCGCCACTAAAAGCGAGAGTTCCCAACGATTGTTCCTAGAATCCAAGCGACAGTATTCCAAATATCAAGGCCATTTCTCTTAGACATTAGAATTCATCATACAAGCGAAAGACGTCGAAATGCCATAACATATCCAGTCAATCCAAAAAAATGTTTTTAAACAAGGTACTTTAATAAATTAAGTGTATCTTAATTTAACCAGACCACTGAGCTGATTAACAGCGCTCTCCTAGGGCTGGCCCAAAGGATTAGATAGTTTTACGTGGCTAGGAACCAATTGGTTATCAAGCAAAGGGACCTACAGCTTATTGTGGGATCCGAACCACATTATATGGAGAAATTAATTTTTAATTACCAGAAGCAAATCCCTCTGATTCCGTTTTGGCATAGCGTGGAATCGAACTAGGGACCACAGAAACGGTAGGCGATCACGTAAACCACTCGTCCAATGAGGAACTACATTATATAGAGAGAATAAGATATTAATCTTTTCGGAAAAATTTCTACTATATGTATTTCATAAAAAAAAAAAATCATGATTTAAAACATACTCAATTCACCTTAAGAGAAAGGTATAAATTTCTGTGACGCAAAAAAAACAACCTTTTCTAAAAATCTAAAACATAAAGTCTGCTACTCAGTTGTGAAAGGGTGAAGGATGCCGCAGTTACTACTGCCTCCTTTTTCAGTGGAATCACACCATCAAAAACAAAAGAATTAGCGATTAAAAATATACATTCGGGAAAAATAATCCAATCACGCATACACTACAAAAATACATCTAAAATGGCATGTGCAAAGCATACCGGGGCAGCAAATATACATAAAGAGAAATAGAATTTCTCATTCCATAACCTTTGTGCATCCTAGTAGGTTTCAAGTCTTATAAAAATCTATAAACAAGGTCACGCGTGCGCATACGCACACACATACATATATACTCGCATACGTATGTATGCAACTATGGATGTATGTAATACTGGTTCACAAATATGTATATATTGTATCTTGAATATAACAAACTAAATACCTACCCCATACCTATCTTGACTAAAGTCAATTTTCTCAATTCCTATTTCAAAATACCGTTTGATTACAATTTGTCTTTCCAACTATCTATTCCAGAAAACGAGAATAGCGATTAAACGAGATGATAATCTTCAATATTATTATTATTATATATTATCATCATTATTCAAAATTAGACCATTCATTTAAAACTAACTTGCAAGATGCCTACGTGATAAACAGAAAACAGAGAAAGTGGAGTAAATAAATAAATAAATACAAGTTATCAAATGAATAACTACAAAACACCAATTGAAGTCATAAAAAATGCATCCCTGATGAATGGCTTACTTACACGCGGGTAATAAAATAAATGGAACCATACAGACTACATATTAATCGAGTAAAATCATTAAAAATGAAAGTAAAACTTGATTTTAAAGTCTGTTCGAAACTTACGAGCATCGGCACTGGGAGAGGATCATTTTGTCGATACGTTAGGACATGCAAAGTCTAAATCGCGACCTTTCTCCAAAGCTGAGTGGAGAAGAAATCAAAGCTGTAGCATGTGGACGTGACCTAGAAAATAAAATATAGATAGATATCGACAGCATATGGAACACTGATGCATAAATCTAGAACTCCCTCGCCTTAAGGAAAATGTTATGGTCCACGTAAACTTAAAAGATATATGACTATGAACAAAAATAGAGATCGAAACCGATGTCTCGAAGACGCATACGCCTTTCTGGGTTACTTTGTTTAAATCAAAGACTTGAATACGAGTGAATGGTATATGGAGCAAATGATTAACAATCTATTGTTTATATTCGATCATTACAAGTGTGTATGAGAGAGAGAGAGAGAGAGAGAGAGAGAGAGAGAGAGAGAGAGAGAGAGAGAGAGAGAGAGAAATTGAATACGGACAATGCTTCTTCTCCTTAAACCAGGTAACTTGAAATTTGCTTTTTGTAATCGTTAATTTGTTTTGTACAATAAATACTATACCTGTGCAGATTATTGTCTACTATTGACTGATCATGTAAACTTCTTTCAAACATTAATTTGATCCAACTTATTCCTATAACGTGAAAGGTCTCAAGAAACTAATTCAACAAAGAAATGGTAATAAACTATAGATGATGATGATGATGATGATAAAACCTCGCTATTATTGCACAGTTCCTGACTCCTCGCTATAAATACACCGGACACTTTCTATCACTCCATACTTTGGGGATCTTTGAAAAACTCTGTTGTCATTACTCTTCAAACTTTTTCAATTTAGTTGCTTGTCACTGCCCGTCCGGCATGAGTGTGGGCTGACCTTGCTCTTGTTGTTGCTGTTTTATGGTGGTCTTGCTCGGCCTCTCTTGAAGATGGAGCCCGGAGTCGAGCTGGAGAAAATCCACTGTTGGTTAATGATGTTATCATTAACCAACTTGTAAAAGAAGAAGAATATTCGTTTTAAGCATAAAAAGCCTACGGATGTAATGATACGTACTTACCTTCAGCAATTCCTAAGCTATTCAAAAGTACATTTTTAAATAGATTTTAACAACCAAAGGACAGGTCCAGATGTACGCCACAACGTTTCCGGAGTTTGAGATCAGTATTTCACGAAGGATTACGTTTTGGTTTAAAATCGCCAGCATGAAGTGTCGGCGGGTGATTAACAAATGATAAGATATTCATCAACTTATTACACAATCTATCCCATACACATAACTAAATCATTTCAGCACTCCATAAAGTCTATTTAATGCCTTGAAATCAACAACACCTTGGTATGTTCATTAAGATAGTCATCTCCCGGTATTTGGATTTTCCAGGAATTTTAAGTAAGCGTTCTAAACATAGCTTCACGCTATAGCCTTTATTCTGAAGTTATCAGACATATATTCTTGTAACTATTCCTAACAACAAAATACGAATAGGGTACGTACATGAAATATAGAAACGCAGCCAGAAATTATGCGACGAATTCAAGAGAATATAACAATGCGTGCTTGAGATGGCAAGAAAAATAATAGCAATCCAACGATTATGCATTATTCGGTTGTGTGTGAGTTTATATAATATATATATATATATATATATATATATATATATATATATATATATATACATGTATATGTATATGTGTGTATATATGGTATATATATGTATAAATATATATATATATATATAATATATATATATATATATATATATATAGATATATATATATATATATATATATATATATATATATATATATATATATATATATATATATACATATACACATGCATACCGGATAATGAATAACCGTTGGATTACTGCTCTTTTTCTGGCCGTCTCAAGCATGCATTGTTATATTCTCTTTAACTCTTCGCATAATTTATGTTTGCGTCTCTATATATTTCATGTGCGTACTCTATTCGTATTTTGTTGTTAGGAATAATTACAAAATATGTCTGGTAACATCAGAATAAAGACTATACCACGAAGCTATGCTTAGAGCCCTTTCTTAAAATTCCTAATTCTTGGAAAATCCATATACCGGGAGACGACTGTCTTCATGAACATGCCAATTTTTTTATGATTTAAAGCATTAGACCTTAGACCTTATGGAGTGCTATATATATATATATATATATATATATATATATATATATATATATATATATATATATATATATACACTCTATCAAGTACTTGCGATCAAATGGTCAAAATTCTCTTCTGAACAGCGGGAGCCCGATGGATCCACGGTGGGTTGGCGGAGGAGTGGGTACCAGCAACCTAATTCCTACAGCTTCACTGATAACCCAGAGTCGAGAAAATGGCCTAATTCTTGTTCGTATTCAGGACAAAGAGCCAGCCATGGACTTAAATATACATAACTTTAACAGTTTCATGTAATGTGATTCAAAATAACAAGTACCATAAACGTCTTTTTTATTCACATTGCTTAGCATAGTGGCACACAGAGGGGAATACGATGACAAAACCTTAGACAACATGAAGTTCGTTTATTCGGCTGCATCCTTTCAAAGTTGTTCTCTATGTCATGTCCGGACGGGAATAGATCCACGCTGCGTAACACTCTTGCACAACTATATGCAATTACTATATACAATACGCCACCATCAATGAGGAACTCGGCAGGCGAACGTCAACACCATACCATAACATGACTAGAATTATGCGCTGTGGGATAATGCGGAATTCACATTGTATCATGATTGTTTGTTTGTTTGTTTGTATGGTGTTTTTACCAGTGGTTATTCAGCAACGGGACCAACGGTTTTACGTGACTTCCAAACCACGTCGAGAGTGAACTTCTATCACCAGAAATACACATCTCTCACTCCTCAATGGAATGGCCGAGAATCGAACCCGCGACCACCGAGGTGAGAAGCAAACACCAAACCAACCACGCCACTGAGGCGCTTCATTGTATCATGATTCTCGCAAAACCAAGCTTCCTCCCGAATACTGTCGTTTGCTCAAGCCACATTCAATTAGAGATCTAATACGTTTTCAATGTGAGAAATAAAAAGATACACAAAAAAGTTGAAAAAAAGGTCCAGAAAAAAATCTTAAACAAGAGATCAAGAAACAATACGAACAATCAAATATCACAAATATGATTTTCAGCTACCCAGCAAATAACTAGGAGTAAAGTAGCACTGGATGTGATTGAACAGCATTAATACTTAAGCCATTGCAAAGAAAATGGAAGAATCACGTGCAACAAACTCAAGAGCATTAAGATGATAAACATATTATAACCGAAGGACGAAACATGCAAACATATCATTCGTACACGATCCTTTCAATGTCAAAGAAAATGAGACAAGCTTCATATTCCCCGAAGGTAAAAAGCGCACGAGATATTGAGAGTAAAAGTAACCATGTTTAAACAACGCAGTAATTTCCATTTCCATTATAAGTTACTGGTAGCAAGTAGCAACTTGGTAATGTCAACAACACAATGCCAAAAAACACGAAGAAAGGACTGAAGACATCCTTCGAATTTTTATTCTATCGACCACAAAACTGATGCAAATTAATACGGGGATGTGACACAGGCGGAGTTAAACTTTAAATATCGTCAGCGAAGTTAATCACACGAGTCCAGATTTGACTGTGACAGATCAGAAAACTTCATCGAAAAAAAAAAGTTTACCCACCACGTCGACATTATATGAATAATTTATAATCTAAATACGCTCTAGCAGATAAATCAAACGGAACCAAATTAGGCAGAAATAAGCCGATTTGGAAAGATGTATGTGCCCATGTGGCTCTATAATCCAACTGTAACCGTTGGCTTATGATACGTTTAAATCGATAGCTATAGCACGAGGGAGAACCTTGGAACAAGAATATTTTTCTCTATTCCTCTATTCTCGTATTCGTTCAGTGTGCGCGCGTGTGTGTGTGTGTTTGTGAGAGAGAGAGAGAGAGAGAGAGAGAGAGAGAGAATGTTTTCTTTCCTAAACATCGGAGAACAATCCTCTAGGGATTTGCCTTAATGAATAATAAACAATAGAATCTAATTACCCTAGCTCTGTACATAGACACCGGAAACCTAAGCACACGCATACACATACATATTATGTATATGTATATATATATATATATATATATATATATATATATATATATATATATATATATAATATGCAATTACTTAACTTAAAGTTCTTTGTAGCTTCACTGCGGCCCCTAGATGCAACCCCTTTCATTTCTTTTACTGTACCTCCATTCACATTCTCCTTCTTCCATCTTTCTGTCCACCCTTTCTCATCGAGTCTCCTATAGTGCATATATAATATATATATATATATATATATATATATATATATATATATATATATATATATATATATGATATAATACGAGAGGAGCAAGCCACGATAGATAAAAGAACACATGGAATTTGTTACTATCCGTGAATATATAGAATAAATTGTTGAAGACTAGCTACCAAGATTTACGCCGGGAAGTGAGCCTGTAAATGTGGTACACTAGGATAGCTAGACTTTCCGTCTCTGCCATGTTATGCAGGGAGTAGGGAGGCAATTAGGACACTGAAGAATGGAATTACGCCAAGATTTGATGTGCTTACTGATGAGTTCCTGCGGTACGGTGGTGAAAGGGTTCTCGTGTTTCTTGCCAGGGTGTTCAAGGTTTGTCTAAACGAAGACAATGCTCGAAAGGAATAGCTCAAAAGGATATCTATTTTCGTTTTACAATGGCGAAATTGATTACAGGTGACCGCATAAGGGCATAAAATTGATTAAATATACCGAGAAAGGAGTATGGCAGTATTTTGATTGGGAGAGTATAAGAAAGAACAAAATAACTAACTAGGAATGAAACAGCTGAGTATGAGATTTGAGAACAAAGGGGAAGATTTATGTTGTGCACAAGTACCTAGAAAAGATTATGACAAAAATGAGAGATGCTGGGTAAAGAATGCTGAGTGCGCATACGAACTGTACCAGGGAAATTGTTGAGTGATTAAAAGGTTTTGTGATGAACGAAAAGCTGTGACCTACAATGTTCACACAGCACTGTGAAACTCTTGGAGTCAAAGTGAGTCCGGGCCCAAGCTGGAGCATGTCTCCATGGCTGTTTAGTATCTGTATGGAAGGAATGATGCGAAATAACAGAAAAATAACGCGAGATAGAGTAGAATATAGGCCAAAGGCCAATTGCTAGGACTTGTGAGGCCATTCAGCGCTGTAAGGGAATATGACAAGAAGAACGTTTGAAAGGAGTAAACAGGAAGAAAACCTCGTAATTGCAGTATGAACCAACTGTTAGAGAGGGTGGAAAGTCAGATGGAAGAAAGGAAATATGAATGGAGGTACGGTAAAAGGAATGACAGAGGTTGCAATAGGGACGCTGTAAATACCCTTAAGTAATCTCCCTACATTGTACCACATGAGTTGCATTAATGGCACCTCTACCCAAATGGGAAATTAGGCGAGATGTAGGTGCAATGTTATGGGAAACGGAAAGGAGTTGTCAATGAAGAATGGGGCGGCTGATGCTTGTAATCCATACCCTGCTCTCTGGGGAGTGAGCTTAGGAACTGTGAAGGTCGCTAAGTGAATTTGAGAGGGAACTCGGTATTATGGAGCATTTGTGGCTTAATTTCTGAGAGTATAAAGAGGTCACATGTATAATGGTGATATATATATATATAATATATATCTATATATATATAGTATATATATATATATATATATATATATAGATATTAATATATATATATATGTATATAAATAATATATATATATAAAATACATAATATATATATATATATATATATATATATATATATATATATATATAAATTTATATATATATATATATATATATAATAAATATATACATATATATAATATATATATATACTATATATATATATATATTATATAATATATATATATATATATAGTATATATAATATATATAATACTGAGTTAACTTCCCAGGAATGTCCACGTTCCTCTTTGAAAAACCAAAAGGCATAGGTTCGAATCCTGGCAGAGACAGGTGCATTCATCATATATGATTCTTTCTGCGTGGAAGTTATTTCCAAGGAAAAGTGAATTTGGCATGAAGAACTATTTTTGGCTTAATATCTGATATATATATATATATATATATATATATATATATATATATATATATATATATATTTATTTATATTATCTCAAGTATAAAATGCCCATCAAAACACTCTGGTTTAAAGCTTAAGACTATATTTCAGTGGACTAACTCCCATCCTTATCAAGTAGTGAATAAAAGAAAAAGTTTCATTTGCAAAATATATAGTGGGAGATATGCCCTTAGGTGATGCCTGGGGTCACTGCTAAGCCGACGTTGGTTCTGTCAATTGTCTTAATCTGCTTCATCATTGTCTTAAGAAAGATATTGTCTATATGGTCAGAGTCCCAGGCTCCATTGAAAAGGTTGATCCTGTTATCTTGTTGTTTTATCAGTGAAGAATCTAACATCTGACATTTGTATCAACAGCTGCTTTTGCATATAATTCATGATGAGTTCCAATCCATGATATGGTTTGTGTTATTTATAAAATGGAAATTTGCCGAACTATGTTGTCCATATGTAACTGAGCGCTTATGCTGGGTTAATCTTTCCAAGAGAGATTTTCCTGTGAATCCATAGTATGACATAGTATCACAATCACTACAGGGGATTTCATAGAATCCTACATCTTTAGAAACTGGTTTCTAAATTATTTTCTTTGTGTATTTTTTCTTTTCTTTGTTTTCTGTGGGTTTTGAAAAATGCTCTTTGTTTTGTGTATGGCTTTTTCTATAATGTGTTTGGGGTATTTCAACAAGATAAGTTGATTTCCTTGGTCCCAAGCATAAAATTTAAAGTAGAATGAAAAACAATACCCAAATCCCCTTTTTAGATGTTTTAATCATCAGAAATGATAACAACTAATAACAACTACAAGTTCACTGTCTGTCGATGGATCGATCCCACAAGACGATGAATTTATTAACAGCTAAAAAATTCCCCTTTGGTTAACATATATGAAAATATATTATTTCCGAGGTAGAGCGAAGTGGATATTAAAGGATATTGTAGCTTAATCCATATATATATATATATATGTGTGTGTGTGTGTGTGTGTGTAAATAAATTCTTCTGTTAAAACAGGATATGGATTCGCTTCCACCTTATCAAACAATAGTACTTGGCCTTAAACCAGAGTGTTTTAATGGGCCTTTTATACTTGAGATATATATATATATATATATATATATATATATATATATATATATATATATATATATATATATTAGTTTGTATTTGTGGCGATGCTTAATGAACAAGTAACAGGGGGCACAAAAAGAATGATACTTTGGGTATGCATAATATTTATTAATGTTTCCTTTTTAAGTTATTCATTACACGATACGATAGGGCGTCCACTGTTTTCTCTCTATTTAGCATTTAGAAAACATAAGCAGAGAGAGAGAGAGAGAGAGAGAGAGAGAGAGAGAGAGAGAGAGAGAGAGAGGCGTCCTCAATATCCTAGTAATTCTCGGCCTCAATCCTGAATTGCACTGCTGAGTCGGCAAACATACAATGTAATTATCCATGGCGAAATGTTAGTCCTTTCTCACCCGGCGCTAAGACTTCATTACGGGCGCTTACTAGCCGGGAAAAGAAAATTCCTTTTTGGGGAGGTCTGCCTTGTAATGATTTCGATGGCGATTTCCATTAACCTCTCGCGTACTTTTATCTTTCCTTTTCCACTGAAAGTTCCATCTCTAATTTGGGAACATAAGATGGATGTGACAGTTCCGAAGATTGGTTGCCAAATCTGTTCATTAAAGCGGCGGGTCTTCACCCGTATCCGCAGTCGGGAGGGAGCAATCTAATGCTGGAATTAGAAACCGCCGTCTAGACTCAGGCGACGGATAATACTCTTAGATGAAGAAATAGAGGGAGACTGTACTGCACGGGACTGAAAACTACCACTGAGAGGAAATAACGCAAGCAAAATTCTAAAATTGCCAAACTCATATATGAACCACATACATATACATAAAACGATCACAAAAGGAACTTTATAATTTGTTTCTATACATATATTTTGAATAACTAAGAAAGAATAAATATAAAAATATCGGTAAGAAAATTGAAACTGACCTCAAGACGTGATTCAATATTTTCAAATTGACTTTTGATATGAATTATCTTTAAATAACTTTGAATCCTCTGGATACAACATAAGGCTGACGGCGGAGACAAGGCTGAAAATAAAGAATTATGGGGAACAAAATTATCCTAATGTAGTTGATGAAGGAATAAGATACCGAGATGTGCAATGGCCACATGAGACTGATTTGAAGTGTAAACATGAGGATATAGGTAAATCTATAAAAAGAAAGTGTGAGATGTAATTGGAGAGTAAAGAAGGAAGAGAATCGTCTTCCATTTCCTTAAGAAACCATTGTGGAGCGGTTGAAAGGAGGAAAGAACGAAATCTGATACCATAAAGTAACCAAGGAAATCGTCATTCCAGGTCTCATGACTATAACTGTGTGCGGATGAATTAAGTCACGAAATAACTGGTGGGCAAAGTCAAAGTAAGGAATGGGATTAAGAAAAAGAGAATGAGAATAAAAGAGGACGACGAAGAGCACTCGGGATTACTACCGAGCTCCTCTTACTTCTGCGAGGGCGTGCTAAAAGGGTTTACTACAACATTTACGGTCTCTGGCGGAATGAAAGTACTGGATTGGATGAGAGAAAATAATTTGTAGTTTTGCTTTTATGAAAACGCTACGAAGGATGCAGTCAACAAAGCAAACGCATTATCTCCCTGAATATAGGCTTCAGTTGTACTGAGAGGCACTGACTGGTAAATAAATAATGGATATAGAAAGCATCATGATCGAGGAGCAGTGTAAATTCTATAGTCAATAAAATTACCCCCTTGAAAATCAACGAAGTGACAAAAGTTTATGCAATAAAATATCCAAACATGAACAAATCTTTTTACGTACGAGAATCGATTTGATGCGAGTCTCAGTACACAGATAAATTCAGTGGATATTGGAATAATGGAGAGTAACGAAGTACAAAACCAACTGCGTAATAAAGAATAAGATAAAAAAAACAATAATAACAGGAATGGAAAACATAAATGACTGCTCCTTCATGCAAGGGAAAATCACACCAACAAAACAATGACAAAGGCACATGACTGTGGCGCAATCTAATAACTGAGAAAAATAAGTGAATTATCAAATGAAACAGTGACAAGTGCAACATGAAAAGGATAATTGAGATGCCAAAAACAGCAAACATATACTAACAGCACCATTGAAAAGTAAAATAAAGAAGAGATACTGAGCTGCTAAATCTACCCATAAAAGAAGATTTTATTATAATTAAGAAAATTCTAGTAATGAAAGAGATATCTGAATTCAATATAGTTTTCTGCTTCTGATTACAAATATTCTTAATTCTCAATTGATTTACAATGGTGAAAATTGAGTCAAGTATAAATACGACTTTCCTACAAGATCAATCTTCCTATTTCGCTTGACTGAACATATAATAAATTTATTTCTTCCTTGTAAATTACAATTTACATTCAGCGCATACGAGCGAAATGGTGATAACAAAAATGAAAATTTAAATAATGTCATACGCGTTGATATGCAACAAACAGAGAAGGACAAATTGCTTATGAGCGATATACATTTCATAAAAGGTCAGCTGGTTATAAGTAGTGTTTGGACAACTCCTATTTGTTTATGAGCTAAAAACAGTGAGAAACGAACTACGTTACATTTACATATTATCCCATGAAATGACTCATAAAATTGGACTTAGAAAAAAAAAACCGTTTTCAGGAACTTGTTTTGCACCACATTCAGCCAACATTAGTGAATTCATGTATGAATACATACATACATTCATACATACATACATACATACATACATACTACATACATACATACATACATACATACAACAAACAAAGACAAATTCCACGAAGGAAAGAGAAACGGTGGAGTACTCCAAGGCCTTTCAACTTCTTGTCTTTTACTTAGCGGACTGAAAAAATGTGAAAATAAGTTGACAAAGAAAGCTCATGTAAATGACAGATGGGGATTACAAAGGAAAAAACAAGTACCTGGAATCCAACACAATTGAAGAATTAGTACACCCACTAAAATAGCATTAGGTGTTTAAGAGGATTGACAAAGGATTAGGGCAACGGCTCAGAATCAGGGACAAGACAATTAAAAGATTATGCAAGGAATGTGACTGACCACCATGAAATGTTATAAAACTACACCCAATAATTCTCTTTTGGTAAACAATGGAAATTTTTTTGCAAGGTGAACATTTTTACAAAGATATATTAACCATACGAATATTTAGAAAATATATATACGGTAACTAATTTGGTATTATGTCAGGGATTTTATCTTTGAGGTCATTCTTGAAAATTTTACAAATACTGGGGTCCAAATAATACATGCCAGGGCTAAGGTTAAAATTACAACTGGAAGTAAGCTGTTTAACAGAATATTCTAAAAGATTTCTTAAAGAGAAATCTTTCGATCTGACAATCACTAAACTTTCAGTCCAGTTTATCCCGTGAGAGCTTTCACTTAAATGAATGAATATGGCATTGCATGTCTGCCTAGTTTTGATAGAATACTTATGCTGTTTAATTCATACTTTTAATTAAATCCTTGATAGACTGGCGGATATAAAAAGAGTGGCACTACAAATATGAAATTTTATATATTATGTTAAGAAAACAACATAATATATAAAATTCCATGTTTGGACCGCCCATTGTTTTATAATGGCCTGTCTAGCAAGATTTACAAGTACGAATTAAACGGCATAAATCTTCTGTCTAAACTGGGCAGACATCCAATGGTATATTTATTCATTTAAGTGAAAACTCTCGTGGGATAAATTGGACTGAAAGTTCAATGATTGTCAGATTGAAAGATTTCTCTTCAAAAACTCTTTTAAAACTACTATTATAAGCTTACTTTCAGTTGTAATTTCAACCTTTGCCATGGCATGCATTATTCGGACCCCAGTTATAGTAAAATGTTCAAGAATTACCTCAAAGACAAAATCATAGGATTAATTACAAATTAGTTATCATATATATATTTTCTAAGTGTTTGTATGTTTATATTTTAAATGTCCATCTTGCAAACACTTTTATTGTTGATCAAAAGGTTAATTATTGAGGTGTACTCTTATATAAAGTTTTGGTGGTCAGTCACATTCCTTGCATATTCTTTTAATTGTCTTGTCCCTGATTCTGAGCTGCTGACCCAACCTTTGTAAATCACCTTAAATACTTAACCCTGATTTAGTTTGTCTACTAATTCTTTAGTTGTGTTGGATTCCGGATGCATATTTGTTCCTTTGTAATCCCCATCAGTCCTTTATACGAGCGTTCTTGGTAAACTTATATATACATATATAAATGTGAATTTTCTTGTTGAAAAATACCAAGCGACAAATGTCGTTCATTATCCAATTTGCAATGACTTGGACAAACTTACACCCAAGGAAAAATGTATGTGTTTATAATTTTATATATATATATATATATATATATATATATATATATATATATATATATAGTATATACATACATACATACGTACATACACACACACACACACACATATATATATATATATATATATATATATATATATATATATATATATATATATATATATAGTGGTATGTGTGTGTTTGTGTACGTTTAAACTGTGTAAATAATTCTATAAATCTAATGTTGCATTGCACCAAAATGGTGATAAGATAGCAATAAATAGATACAAATGCCCTAGAATGCAGATAAGGGTAAGGAGCTTATGTGAACCTCCTGGGACGGGATATTATCCTTCAATGGCAGAGGAACTCAAATCCTGAATAACTCGATTCTCTCTCTCTCTCTCTCTCTCTCTCTCTCTCTCTCTCTCTCTCTCTCTCTCTCTCTCTCGAACACAAACACACGCAAACGCACCACCACAAAATGTATGCGGTTAAATACAAGATTCGGTGAATAAAAGAGGTTACTTCTGAAAGTTCGAGCAATATGAGAACATGACAACAGTAAAATTAGCCATATCTGATTTTATTTGTTTTGAGAGAGAGAGAGAGAGAGAGAGAGAGAGAGAGAGAGAGAGAGAGAGAGAGAGAGAGAGAATAATGGGGGAGTAATAAGAAAACATTAAAACCAATCTTAATTAACAAAGTCAATTATACCTTATTCCGGAGACATTTTCCTACAAATCATTACGACATGCTGAAATAACTTCGTAAAGCAAGAAGTTATCACGGATAGCTACTATCATTTATTTATGCAAATCTACCTGGAAAGACAAAATTTGCGCAATATGAAAACTAACATAAAAGTAAAATAAAATGAAGCAAAGACTTTTCATCACCAACATAAGACAATTAGGTAATATAGAGACATCGACAATGGCACTTCAAAAACACATAACTTGAAGTATAAACCGATAAAACCACAAAAGAATGATCTTATATTCAACTACGCAATGCTCCATCTCCTTGAAAATCTAGAGCAAGATAAAACACAGAAAAGAACCAAGAGGATAACACGACAGAAACAAAATACGCACGAGGGGAAAATATTGATGCGGTTAGTCAAATATTCCCCAGGTCATGGAAAATGCAGCGTTGTCAATCAACGGATTCATGGTTGGGGCAACAAACAGAAGGCTCACTTACCAAAAAATAAATAAAAAACCGTGAGTTATACACATTCGCAACAATTTCCTGGACGCCTGGAAATCGTAGGAAATGCCCAGAACTTTAAGTTTTATCGCTCCTTTTTCTTCTTCTGGCTCAACACACTGACCTCCTTGCTATTGGAAAACAAGTTTGGATAGTAAATAGATTAAAACCATCTTGCTGAAGCAAGTTAGCGTGCAGTTATTCGTTATTCTTTGCAGCAAAAGCGTCACGAGAAGTCAACGACCCGAAATATTATGCCCCCGCATTACAGATATTTCACGAAGTCGTTGGAAACAACGTGGGAGAATAATATTCGCAAAGCGGACGAATCCATCACTCCGTGATACCAGGATCAGACAGCCACAAGCAAATCAATAGGTATACCGTGCTGAGCGTGGGCGACATTTTCTCTGCGCTAATAATATTTCCGTTTGTTCTTTCATGTCTGTCTCAACACCCTATGCCATATATACAAACAGCCATTTTCTGTTCTGTTTTATTTGCGACGTTTGAAGTTGCAATTAAAATGCAGTGTCTCGCCTCCATATTTCACTTGAATATTTTATCTGGGCTAAAATCCACAATAACATTAATGACTGGATGGCATGAACGATGCTGCTGTGATCCCAAGCTGACAACAATAAATCTAACATAATATTCCTGAGGAGTAAATCCCTGTATATACAGTAAGGGGACATGAAAAATAAGTCGGCTCTACACGCTTTTAACAGATTTTTGAGAAATCCATGTTGAGGCGCAAAGAATTTGCCAATTTTTCATTGCTAAATGCCAGAGGTGCGTGTCAACAAAGACCCTGATGCGTGTTTATGTGGTTGCGTTGTCTATTAAAATGTTGAGTCCACAAACTAGCTTCAGAGGAGCCTAATCGGTTTCACCAATCTATCCAATATAAAAAAAAAATCATTACGTGGTAAGAAAATGCAATGATCGAGTCGTTTCTGGGGTCAAAATCTGACTTCTTCCATAATGTGACACACACACACACATACACACAAAGCAATTCCGTTTTGGGAGATACTGGGCTCCTACTATCGACGACTTACGATAAATACCAAAGGTCCAGGTTTCTGTTCCTTTAGCATAATATTATCAAATGGGTGACGTGTAAGAGCAAAGACCACCTTCGGGTTGATGACGGCCACTTTCACCTGAGTATATAAGTACATTCAAGTCGGACTCTAGCAATAGCAATTAAGAAATTTCCCAAGTTACACAATGATTAAAAAAAAAACAAGAGAAGCAGAAAAAGAGCCGTTACAACAACACTGACCAATCATCTATGGAAAACGATGCACCCCAAAGAGAAGAGCAAAAAGAACTTCCTCGCTGTTTGAGTTATTCAATATATGTCGTGGAACTCTCATTTCTTTTTCCTTTTTTTTTTTCCTCACAAACGCTTGGTACATTGACTTAAACTAATAATTTCCAGGTGAAAATGAGATCTAATAAAGTTAATCAAATATCATATGCATATGAGAAGATATAAACTGGAGAGAGATAGAGAGAGAGAGAGAGAGAGAGAGAGAGAGAGAGAGAGAA
>NC_087213.1:72180802-72185802 GCF_015104395.2 Macrobrachium nipponense | reverse complement strand
TCTTTTATCCGTTGCCAGGAATCTTATGCATCGGAACACTCGATCAGTAATGTAGCTTCCGTTTTACTGATCAAGAAGACCAGTAACTTATCGTGGTCATAAAATTAATACATCTTGACAATGACTATCATTGTGAATATCATATAACTGCTTTAATCTATATTGTTGACAGCAATCATGCCATATTTTTTCCATACACTTTAATTACAAAATGTACATTGGAGCAATTTGATGACATTTCATTTGCAATTGTAAAAAATTAAAACATATTAAACATGCTACACACACACACACACACACACACACACAGATATATATATATATATATATATATATATATATATATATATAGATATATATATGTATATGTACTATGTATGTATGTGTGTTTGTGTGTGTGTGTGTGTGTGTGTGTAATATGAACACTGCATATGCTAAATTTTATGATGGAAGAGACGAGCTTTCCGTTGAATGAAATAAACGAGGATATGCGTATAGGATGGAAAGGAAAAGTCTGTAAACATTACCAATGATACATTGACTTCTAGATAATAAAACAGAAACCCTTCTCCTAGTGTTCATCGTTCCCGCCCGTGAGCTGGACTTTAAACCATTCTCTGTTTATTCGCAATTTACTGATTTATGTAAGAAACAACCCTCAAGGCAAAGCTACCATTTACTTTGCTCTAAACACGTGCATGAGGGGAAAACGAACACTTTTAAATAAGACGTAGACGGTTGACATAGTTCCATGCCACCCGACAAAAAATAAAAAATAAATAAATAAGTTAATAAATTAATACATAAATAAAGTTGTCTCAATATAACTCTTGTTTTCATCCCAGACTGAGAACAATGAAATGAAACATTACCTTGATGCTGATCATAAAGGGTACCTGGAGTTGAACTCTCTTCCAGACAATTTCCAGATTTATGCAATTGTACTCGTAATACGAATGTTTCAGGTAAACGTATAACGACACGTGGATAAAAATACCTCCTTTACCTATTTCTCATAATTTTGCAATCTGCCGTAACCAAACAATATAGTACGAATGAATATACGTTATCAATTCTATTGTGGAATCTTACAAGTAAAGCTTATGTTTCGATTGAAAAATATTGGAAAATGATGCAACGGAATTGTTCTAAGTCTCCTCACAAGTTCATAAATATTAAAAAAAAAAAAAAAACATATTCAAATAAAAATAGTCACCAGACGTATCAAAATCATCCCAGATCTTGTAGACATTTATTTACTGAATGAAAAATTGTGCTGTGCCTGACTTCAACTTGCACGAAGCAAGTATTAAAGATAAAAACATCTTTCTATTGTCGGATATGCTAAAAAAAAACAGCAACTACGGAAACGTACCAAATCTAAGCACAGGCAAAGAAGACAAAGGAAAAAGGATGGAGAGAATAAAAAGCGGGAGAAAGACTCGAAGCACAGCACTGGAAAAGCAAAGGACACATAGAAGGCGGGAAAAAGGCTAAATACACAAGACGGGCGAGGCACAATCTATGATTTTTCTTAAATATTTTTAGATCTCGCAGTAGGATCTATGGATGCAAGTTAATAAATGAGTTGACTTTTCATGCGCTTGAAACCATTTGTCTACGAAGTAACTATTTACTGAAAGAGGGCATTGATTTAGATAAAAAAAAAAACATCCTTTAAAGAAGAATTTCTCACCTACCAGAAGAAAGTCACTAAATATCCAAATGACAGTGAAATAAAAGTGGAAAAAAACAAGCATTTTTACGGTTCTGTAAACCGAAAGAAAGGCTCCCACACAAGTGAAATCTGAGTATATGTACCAGAGTAACTTTTCTGCAAAGTTTCAAGCTAATGCGAGCCCACTTTAATGAGTGGTGCTCTGAAAACTTAGAGTTAAAAAAAAAAGAACATTCAAAAGGATATAAACGTAAAATGAAAAGTAAAATACTTTCCTTCAGAACAATAAAAAAAATTACGAGAAGAAAGTACTCTGTGCATTGTGTATGCATGCATATTTATGATACATACACACAAATATATATATATATATATATAAATATATATATATATATATATATATATATATATATATATATTTGTATATACACACACACCTGCTATGACCTGAATACCTCACGTCTACAAAAACTACCAGTATAAAATTCACACAATCGAATAAATCTGGGGATCTTGACTTCCAAACGAAATTGTTTCGGTGGCAATCCTTTACCCCAATTCTTTACCTGGGCTTTATAAGCGTCGGGCTCAGAGAGCGAGAGAGAGAGAGAGAGAGGAGGAATATCCAGGTGAGGACGACATGGAGAAAGCGAAAAAGGTGTTAGGGTATCGGCATGAATGGAGTGAAAGAGACAGCTATGCCTCCAGGCTATAGCAAGAGCCAGCATATATCAAGAGGAAAAAATGAATAAGGCCAATAAGGCAAAAGTGAAGAGGAAATATCGTGATCGACGAGGGCGAGAAAAAGGTATCTAAATAAAATCGCTGAAAAACAAGACAAGATGAAAGAGGGTGTATCACATGCTGGTAAAATAAAGTTCAGTAGAGAATGTAGGATAAAACGAGGGAGAAGACAAAGATGAAAAGTAAAAGACAGTTAAGAGCAGAGAGAGGGAAAAGACGAGGGCAAAAGTGGAAGGAGAGAGGGATGTTAAATGAAGAATTGGAAGGGAAATCATCCTGGAACTGAAGCAAAAAAAATTTGAAAGATGGAAAAAAGAAATACACACACACACACACACACACATATATACATATATATATATATATATATATATATATATATATATATATATATGTATAAGTGTAACCATACGATGAAAAGGCCTGATCATTATAAGGTGTTGGTACAGACCTGGACAGCTCGCTCGGGCAGATTTTGGAAATCGATTAAAATAAAATGTGTCATGAAATATCGTCGGTCACGCTCATGCGTCTTGCTATGTCCTCGATGCTAAGTGACAGCAGTATGTAGGTTATGACACTTATCGCCTCGTCATCAAGGTGTATGTATGTCATTATGAGCATAAAATGACAAGGTGATCTTACCATACACGAGAGCACATAATGGATTTCAAATCTGAGTAATTGGGTCATCAACACTGTTCATGAATTCCTCACATTCTTGCGGAACAAATAAAGGGCCACTCATACGACTGACAAGCTTCCAGAGAATCACTGTCGCCTATGGAACAATTAAAAATAAAAAGAGATATGAATGCCAAAATTGAAGTACATATCAGCTATGACAGATGAATATCAAAGACAAGTAAGAGGTATCAGTTTTATTTCTCTGAAGATTCACAAAAAATAAACATTCGTAACATTGACGACAAGATTTTTTTTTTTAAGTTTTAACAAACGGGAACAAAACACCTACCATCATTGTCCGGTAACAGAGTGAGACCTCAAGACAAGCAATCCCAGGGCTCTACAAAATAGGGAAACTAAAAACCTTCTCAAGACGATTCAACTATATAAAAATGCTTTTGAACTATAGAAGTCCGGACTTAAAAAAAAAAAAAGCAAAAATTTATGTCAATATATAAGTGAACGATTTAATTCCGCAGAAACACACCACAAAAGAAACAAAGAAATCTAAGTCCTTTTCAATTAAATCCGGCTTACACACACCACGTGCCATTTCTTGCGTGGGAAAAAAGGGAGGGAGAGAAAGAAAGAGAGGGAGAGAAAGAAAGAGAGGGAGAGGACGTGTACAAATTTTAGAGGTAACAATACACCGTCGAGCAACAATGGAAGCCTAAACAAGAAGCCACAGCCGCGGTGGCAAAACAGCGCCAAAGAATCGCAAAACAAACATGCCAGAAAAATAAACCTGAATTCCCACAAATAAGTGGAAGTCCGTTAAAAGCGTCAAATAGGAGTTCGTTAAAAAACGTTTACTCTGGAGCCCAGAAATTTGTAAAATGGAAAAATGAAAAAAGAAAGAAAAAAAAGTAACCGTTCTCACTCAGCGGGGAAAAAAAAAAAAAAAAAAAAAAAAAAAAAACTTCCGACAGCACGCGATGCTCTGCTGTACACATTCCAAATGCCCACATGATTATAGACAATTCGAACCTAATCCGCATATGTAATAGAGGAGAAAAATCAGTGAAATTATACAAACATGATGTATATAAATAAAGACCGAACTAGTAATAATTCGAGAAGCTAACTGAAAAAAATGAAATACTTGAAGAAGAATGAGTCAATCAACGCGTTCGCAAGAGAATACGTTAGTGACAAATGCTGAATGAGCGAGCCGTGAGGTCAATGAGTAACACCGGTAGAAAAAATGAGCGAACCCTTTCAGCGTTTGTAGGTGACCTTGGATTACAATGACCTAAAGCTTTCCAGGTCTTTGATTACTCGGCGATACAGAGCGAGGTCCTGACAGGTACAAAGAGTAACTCCGGAGGAATGTTGGCGAAAGGATGAGGAAAAGACCGTGTGAATGTCTGGTGAATTAGATCTTAAGAAAGTGTGCAACAGAACGAGGGATCACTGAGTAAGATGGCAAGTTAAGGAAAGTGAATGTTACTCAGATTTCTGGTAACGTCAAAAGGCAGTAGAAAATACCGATACCGCAAACAGCGCACACAACAACAATAAACACGCTCCGGGGTAAGTTTTTAAAATTTTCGTTGCGAGACAGAGAGAGAGAGAGAGAGAGAGAGAGAGAGAGAGAGAGCAAACTCTTCCCGTTACCCGTTACAACATTGATTGGAAGGTTGTATGTATCTTATTAATAGCATTACTGATGGAGACGAATGAAGTGCATAAGCAATATTCATATGATCGGAATTTTAGGGACGCCTTGCATTCTTCCACCTTGTACGCTAAGTGCGCTTTAACACTGCGCCACAAGGAAAAAAGGGGAGAGAGAGTGAGAGAGAGACGAGAGTTAAAATAACAAACAGAATAACCGATCTATGAGCACTCTCCTTTACAAAGAAACGCACTCATTGAAAGAAACACGCGT
>NC_087213.1:72138302-72175802 GCF_015104395.2 Macrobrachium nipponense | reverse complement strand
GAAATAAATACAAGACAAAATTAAAGAATTACTGTTAGTAATAATGGCGGTCGTATATGATAATGTAATTTTCAGGAACCTAAGAGCATAGTTAACGAGACTATTGTAAATATCTCTGCTAAGAGGTGCCATTATTTGTTGTTGTATTGTGAAGCAGATGCAATTCCTCACCACTGCATACAAACCATTTTGCTGCAAGCATATGATAGAGCTAGGTGTTGCATGACTCAATATAATTACTCACAAATGCCATAAATTTCAGGAACAAAGGCAATGTAATCGTCTGGTCTTAAACAGCTGTACGCACGAAATAAAACGCACATTTACTGATATTCCGCTTCGGTGGTGAACTGTAACAGATTATATTGAATGGAAGCCTTTCCTAAAAATAAACGATATTTGCATCGAAGACACATTTGACAATAATCATTTATGATATACTTGCAGAGTTATTTCTCCATATCTTCGAAATACTGCAATGTTTAAAATAAATATTTTGTACCTTCCTCTCCAAATATGAAATGCGCATATCTGAAGCACAAATTTCGTTCGATAAAAGTTAGATGATCCCCAAAAACATAATTCTTCTACCTAGACTGACATATTCTCACCTCTAACCGAAATTACTCAACACATTTAGTAATATCGTATATATGCATTATATATTATATATATATATATATATATATATATATATATATATATATATATATATATATATAACTATTAAGTAAACACCGACAAAGGATAATAATATTGAGACTACGGACATGGACCACATCATACTATCTAGATCTAAATGTTTAAAAAATGGGATTGCCTAATATATGTATATATATGTGAGTGTGTGTGCGTGCGTGTGTATAAATTATATATACATAATTCTTACGGATGTTATATAGACATTACTCTTATATACCACAAACAAGCATGAATATGGACGCATACATGAGTATTCCTCTACACACACACACACACACACACACAGACAACGGGGGCGAGTGCAGACGGGGTGCGTGTTCGTCAGCTTCTGCAATTTTATCCCTAATCGCACTACCGTAAATGCACTGCACTCCCATTTTTCTTAGCTTCCGTTGCTACAAAGGGAAACATACTTCAGGAACGTACTGTTAGGGAAAAAGAATATGAAAACGCCGCATCTGAATGAACTCACCGACGCACAATAGGAGGAAGAGAGAGAGAGCAAGAGAGAGAGAGAAAGATAGAAACAGAGAGAGCAAAGAAAAGAAATCCCACCCTCTCTAAAGAAAAAAAAAACTTTATTCCCCACACATATTAGTTTCTTACCCTTGCCATCAACTTTTGTTTCTTTTTATTTCTTTGGGTAAAACTTTTACGAAATGTTTTAATGGTGGTCAGGGCTCTTGTTCCAAAACACAATAGTCATTTGTACAAAGAAATGCGAACAGGGACACGAGAAAAAAACCTTGCATGAGAAAATGTTCCTGAGGTATCATATTTATACAAAGTGTGAAATAATAGCAGCTAACGCTACCACTTTTGTAATATAAGGCTATTTTATTTTTACAATTTATGATTTGCAAATAGCAATTACATGCTCTGATGACAAATATTCGACAACAAAGTTAAACATTAATGGAATAATTAATTTATGGTACTTTAGACAGTCGAATATTTCAAACTACTAGAAAAACAAAAATAACGGATTCGATCCTGAAACACTATGTAAAGATTACACTTTCACAGCGTGACATCTAGTGCCGACTCGGTGAGCTACAAATAACGAAACCATCATTCACATCAACCAAGAATTAACGGAACAAATGTGCACAATTAAACACTTACGAGAAGCACGTCGTGTCATAAATAAGTGATATACTGGTCGGGATATCTCCAAACTTTTCCCATCAACCAACAGTATATTCCAACAAAGGCCCTAAAAACCAGGAGAAGAAATAAATGCATAATCGACAACAATAAAGGATTTTTTATACCTCGCCCGAAAGTAAGTTCAGAAAACATTCCGAAATGTTGCCCAGGAACCTTTCCCACGGGAAATTATCACAAGTTTTAAAAAGTTCTACATTTTTCAACTCTCGTAATAATCTTCGTCAACTTGGTTATTTTCTGATGAAGGGGCAGTGAATTATATGTATGCACAGTGATGTTTATATTTATCAGAATAAATATAAACATCTGCATTTATATGTAGTGTATATATATGACACACACACACACACACACACACACACATATATATATATATATATAATATATATATAATATATATATATAATATATAGATATATATGTGTGTGTGTGTGTGTGCGTCTGGGTGTGTAATATATATATAATATAATATATATATATATATATATATATATATATATATATATATTGTGTTGATATACTTGTTTTATAAATTATAATTTGTAATATGTGTATGTATGCCTATATATGTGTGTGTGTATATATATATATATATATATATATATATATATATATATATATATATATATATAGGCATACATACACATATACAAATTATAATTTATAAACCAAGTATATCAACACAAAATGCAGAAGATAATTGAAGAAGCCGTCACAGGAAAATTTCCTATAAAGTCAGCCACTAGAGCAAACCCTTAAAACCAAACGGAATAAGAGGAAGGGGACATTCAACTTAGACTAAGACAGACAAATGTCTCGTCTTATACCTTATTTTTAGAGCAAAGATTATGAATCCACCTATAACGGATGTATGACTTAGACAATGATAAATCCATCATCCAAAAGTCTTCCTTCCTTGGATTCTGATTCAGTTGGTGAAAGCTGCTGTATAAAGAGTTATATAAAACTTAAAACTCGTAAACTAAAAAGGAAACAAAGGAAGTTCTCAACGGCTAGTCTACAAATTCAGTTCCCAAATCCTCATCGTTCCTGAAGGATTAGCATTAGTAAGCATTCGATGTACAATTCAAATGTCTTCTTTTTACTTTAAATCAGTGATTAATTAAAACTTCTGAGTATGTAGATTTCACTTTGCACCCCATTTACATGGATAACTCTTAAGGAGCATCGCTAACTTTCCTTAACGAATAATTTCAACTTTCTTGGTAAAGTATCACGGGAAGGCGGAGAAGAAACGCAATCTAAAATGGAATCATTCCTGATTTGTCATTAGCAATACTTTTTCTTCTTCTTCTTCTTTTGCAGAGTGGAAAATAAATTTTAAATTCATAATCAGATAAATTAAAAAGTTAAACGCGTCATAGCAGGCATGTATAAAATAAAATATTTCTTTTCTATTTATCAGTAAATTGAAAAGAATCACTAATTCTAAATACTAAGTGACAGAGTGAGAAGATGATTAGACGAGTAATGAAATCTGGGTGGTGAAGACCGTAGATTAATACACAACTTATGAATACTGAAGTTAGTTATTTTATATAAATAAAAAATAATTATATATATGTATCCGTAGATTAATAAACAACTTTATGAATACGGAAGTTAGTTATTTTATATGAATAAATAAATAATTATTTATATATATGTACATATAAAATTATGTATACAAATACATACCTACATATATGTGTCAATCTCCTTACATCAATATTAATCCAGTGCAAAGAATAAATTAACTCACCCATCATAGACACATGCAGTATTATATGAATATAAATGTGTGTGTGTGTGTGTGTGTGTGTATGTGTGTGTGTGTCACTGCCAATGAACATTGAACTGCAAAACAACTCCCAGAGTGGAATCCACTTCGAAGGATAATATTTAAGATAACATTAAAAATTACCTGAAGTTAACCATGTCCGTTAACATCTTCTGAACAATGAAAAAACTTCTATTTTCTTGCTTGATACCGAACAGATCACCAAGATTACAATCATCACTTACATTAACAATATTATGCAGTATATATATATATATATATATATATATATATATATATATATATATATATAAAAATATATGTGTGTGTGTGTGTGTGTGTGTGTGTGTGTGTGTGTGTGTGTGTATGTCTGAATACTTTACATACAATACAAATATATCATAAATGTAAAATCATGTTTTACATAATCGTCAGGTATTCCGTTGTTAAATATTTAAAGTAGGAATTATGAATATAAAAACAAGATAAATTTGATATGTCATTTTCTTTCAAAACACACATCTTTGCCACCTAAAGTATTTTACCGATTATTCACAATTAGTACTTGCAAAAAAGTATTTGTCTATAACGGGAAAAGTCTACTGACGAAAACTTCTAATCACTTTGCTTTGGTTACAACATCCACTCTGTATTTCGAGTAGATAATAAGTGTCTATCCTTAACAGGAAGGATTCAGATGACTATAGCTGGTTCATTTAAGGTAGATTCGTGGATGGGCCTTATGCTTACGAGACGTTTGTTTGGCGGCCGCTGATTGGCCGGTACCGTGAGGTAGGCAGCTTCCAGCCAATCAGCGGCCGCCATACAAACGTCTCGTAGGTATAGGGCTCACCCAAGAATCTACATTAAGTGAATCAGCTATAGTTTCTGAGCCAATATCTGTATATCTCACAGTTGGTAAAAATGTTCCATTGTATCAGAAGACTGGAGTATAGTAAAATGCGACAAATCCTTCTTCATGTCCAACTATAGCAGGCATCCCTTTACGTGCGCTACCTACAAAATCTGGCACTTACACGCCCAGACAAAGAAACTGAATAATTACTAGTATTGATATGACTACTTGTTACTACACAGCATTCAAATAACTTTACCTTTATGTCCCTTTATATCCCTTGCTAAAGTACTTATGATAATGACAACACTAAACATATCAACTTTACAGTGGAAACCTTGAACCTCATACACTTAATTTCAGTCGCTCTTCCAACGAATCCTAAACTCCTACTTCTAATCTAGATCCAAATCAGTCCAATTCTCCTCAAGAAAGAAACTGGCCAATAATTAAAAGGTTTAACCGAACGCAAATGGTGGAGTTCAGTGGTGAATGCGTCAAATAATAATCTCTGGTTGAATCAAACCGTCTCGTGACTGCAGAACCCATGAAATAAATCATTCCACAGGAAAGTCTTTTCTTTATTTTTTTTAAAGATCTTTGGACGAGAGGATCTGCTGCATGATAAGATCGCTTTTGTGAATTCCTCAGAGATTTATTTACGTCCTTTCGCGTCAGACCTTACACGGAAGCATATAATAAGTGTTTCTGACATATAGTTTCAGGGAAGCAATCGCCTAGTTTTAAGAACAGGGATTTTTTTCTGTCACAAAAGAATTAATAAGGTCGTAAAGTCACCGACTAAATCAAGAGTTAAATCAATAATGATGTCAGTTCAAGCGCGACCTAATTCATAACGACAAGTGCAAATGGACCAACGAACGCTAAGCCGTATAAACAAATTGGGCATTTAATTGGGAAGTTTTGTATTACTGAGTCTACTAAAAGTCAAACAATCAAGAAAACACGCTAGCAGTGGTAAGTGTTCTTTGTTTAAAGTGTTCTTAGTTTAAATACATACATACATACGTGTACCGGACACAGATCACACGGGGCACATCTACTTAATACGGGAAACAAAGTGACAGACAAAACTAAAGATCTACTTGACGATTCAGCGAATAGAGAGAGAGAGAGAGAGAGAGAGAGAGAGAGAAGAAGAGAGAGAGAAAATTCGTCCATGACATAAAAGGCAACACTATTTTATACTTCGTTACAAAACCTTTAAAAGTAATGACTTTTATATCTATAAATACTCGTATGTATATAATAATAATAATAATAATAATAATAATAATAATAATAATAATAATAATAATAATAATAATAATAATAATAATAATAATAATAGGGAAAAACTCTCTATCACGAGAGTAAATTTTTTTTTTTTTTTTTTTGGACTGAAGATGAACCCAGGGAAGGGTTCGAAAGCTTTCTGTTAAGTCTTCAGAATTATACACGGACTTTTTACACTTTGTATTATTGTGGACCCTTTAGAACAATAATAATAATAATAGTAATAATAATAATAATAATGCGTGAATGTTAATGGCGCCCACAGAATACTTCGTAGTCTGAGCTTGAAATATGACTAGACGTACTTGACATTATTATATACCCTATCGGCCAATGGTAGGGGCGTGGGCTAGTAACCATAGCTTTAATCTCCCATATATATTTTTCTCTCTACACACACACACACACACACACACACACTATGCACACATACATACATTATATATGTGTGTGTGTGTGTGCAAGTTTGGGTATATGCGACTGCTTCTTGAATATAAACCAACCAGTCCTGCGCAGATATCTACATTACCAATATTAGGCATAATTTTATAAAGTTAGAAGAGGGCTAAACGGGAGCGAAGGGAAGCCCTTATCCTTTAAAAGTTTGACAGACCTGCACGCAGAGCATCATCTGAAGCCGTAATTTAATATTTACTTACGTAACTTCATCGATTACCTGAATAATTTATCAGTCCGCGAGGTGAATGCTTACTGCTGCCACCCAGGGAGAGAGAGAGAGAGAGAGAGAGAGAGAGAGAGAGAGAGAGAGAGAGAGAGAGAGAGAGAGAGTAGACGTGAAATGTCGTTAATTATTAGATAAAAATAATGGTTTTCGTTTTAGGAAAAAGATAAATTACTAAATCTGGATAACAGCTTACAATAAAGAGGCCCTGTTAATCATAACAACGTGTTTTCTGTTAGAAATGGGTAAGATTCACCTTAATTCGCCAGGACATAAAACAAAGGATCGTTAAATTCATCAACTCATATTCTTTGAGGGGATAAAGAAAGATGACTATGTAGAATAAGAAACGCAGCACAATATCTGGGCATTTTCCTGAGAACTGAGAAGAAAACAGCCTCATAAATCTTTGACAAACTACAATTCGCAGTCTTACATGCAAGCCACAACGAAAATGTTGTTGCATATCAACTGGGCCGCGGATGGCGACGTCATAACGCGAGGTAAACCAGCCAGTTGGCGAAAAGACATTTGTTAGGGCTCTCCCATCTACACACACTTTGCACGAGACTCGGTATGCAAAGCCGAAGCGGCAACCTTCTTAGCAGGTTAAAGAAATATATGCTAAACACATCGCACCCGCAGACCCAGCTACCTACACATGCATGCAAACAAACAGGAGCACGAGAGCAACAATGAGCTTTTATCCGCTCGACTTCAAATCAAGTGTACGGGAACGGTCACAGCATGAATGATTTACGCGGCCAACCAAGTCACATCAGGGAATGTTTCAGGATGACTGAGACAGTTATGCTGAACTTCCAGGAAAAGGGGAAACGTTAGTTTGTATCGGAGAAAACCGCGTGAAAGTTGTGTGGACGTTCGGTCATGTCCTATCTGCCATCTAAAGGGAAAGGGCAAACGAAAGAGAAAAATAATTTTATGCGACTCCAGCCGGCGACTTTTCGGCTGCAAAGGAAATTCTTGGTTCCATCTAATGTAATGTGGCCCTCTATATGAACTTTACGAATTCTGATACTGTAATGTTGGAAAGTGAATGCTTACGAAGTCAGATAAAACAAGACATCGTACTGAATGCCTATTCCACCGATGTTACATTATGCCGTAGGAAGGCGAACGCCAAAACTAATTTCAGATTAGAATTTATGTTCCAAAACTGTGCTTGTAAAATTTCTACGACAAGATTATTTTTTTTTATTACAAAACTGATTTCAAATCTTGAGACCGGTTCTAGATTCCGTATTTTCATGAAGCTACACCTCATCTCATTTGAGCTATACTGAGCTATGCCATAAGTATTGTCGTAAATATTCTAGGGTGGTGTAATTAACAACGTTTTACTATTTAAAACGACATTTTTCTTTTCTAATTTCTATTTGATTTTTTAATGTTTTCGCTATGAAAAAGAATAATAGTCTTACTCTTCATCCTGCCACCAGACTTCATTACCCAAAACTGGTTAAAAGAGAGCAGGAGAAAATGAACATTGAGCTTTGTAAACTTAATTACTGTCATGCGTAAGTAGCATTTACTTACGTTAGGAGTGGCCATTATCAAATTTGGAAAATTGTTTTCGTAATCTACTTTCGAAAGCGTTAAGGAATAGATACTTAGAGAGGAAAAAGAGGAAAGAAAATTGAGTCTTGAAGATGAGAATTTTAGAGAAATATCTTAAAACCCCAATGGCACCAGGAAAACTAATTATATTAGTTCCTTACCATGTTGGTATTTTAACAAAATTAAGGTAAACTCCTGTTCATACGAGTTTCTAGAAAATTTCAACCATGAACAGAAAACTCGAAGGCCGTTAGAGCCATCTGCAACTCTTCCAAAAGAGAGAAAATAAGAAATACAGAAAAATACCAACGATGAAATTATCAAAAAGATAACACACCATGATATAAGGATTAATATTTTACTCTGGGCAAATACATATTACGCAATAATAGTACACAACTGTCTACTTGCCCGATGTGCGTTCAAGTGGTATGAACATTTTTTTTTTTTTTTTTTTTTTTTTTTTTTTTCTTTTTTTTTTTTTTTTTTTTTTTTTTTTTTTAAGATAAGGTAAGGGTTAGTTCAGGATGAAGGACACGTTCCTTTACTCTGCTGATATGAATAAAAATTCTTCTGAGGACAGATCCCTTTCAACCGCATTGCTGCAGCCACTAGATCGCCTACAAAGCATATCACCCTGATACCTCGAGATCCAACGCGCGTAGGAATTTTCTCTTTTATGATGAGCCATCCAGTAGGGTCTGAGATTGGTAGTTTGGATAAGATTTAGATAGAAACTATCTTTTCTTTGATATAACTATAACACCAGTATATCTGCATTTTTGCTGGCATATTTGTCTTTACCAAAACAAACTGTACACCCAGTGGTATAACATTTTGACATTACAGTCCTCTTGGAAAACACTGAGATTTCATTAAATCACCAGACAAGCAAATAATCAAGAAATTATGGTTTTCTCCTGCGTTGTTGAACTAACACTACCATCACACCAGAAAATCGTGTTTCACATGCCATTATGTCTTCCCCAAAAACTATCAGAATCTTGTCATTATTTCAGCAAGAATATTTAACAAACAACATACTTAAGCAGTGAGTATTCTGCGAGGCTTGAGAGATAATGGGTTTACTGTCTAGAGATTATATAATTATTTTTGACAACTGCTATATTATGAACTTTCATTTTTATTTGCAATTCTTACTGCTGTTTCCGTTTCTCGCTCAAATTAACAAAATTACTCTTCTGACAATGAGCACTTCTTGCCTAAATATCATCATACCAAAGACTAGTTACATTCAACATTTAGATAAGAGCGAAATTTGGTAACGCTATTCTCCGAGTGATTAATTATTAATATTCATCAATATTACTTATAATACTGATTACCGAAGGTTATACTTTATTTTCAATAGTGTTTTATACTGGAAAAAGATTCACAAAATTGTATACGGACGACGTCATGAATATTCAGGAAACACTAAAAACATTATCAAAATTATTAGACATTTGGCAATCATACATTGAAAAGATGAAGATCATAACTAACCAAAAAGGGAGAAAACAAGAAGAGGAAATGAATGCTTTACGACCACAGCCAAGATGCGACGAAAACAACATCGATAACTCTGGAGTAACGAAAATTATTTTCTTTCATAAACAATACTCAGCACCGGGGACCACTTGTGAGAGAGAGAGAGAGAGAGAGAGAGAGAGAGAGAGAGAGAGAGAGAGAGAGAGAGAGAGAAACTTCTTACTCATAAATGATAAAAAAAACGAGAAGAGAGAGAAAAATGATGGTAAATGCTTGAAATCATATCTTCGTAAACCCAACAGAATTCCAAAACTATTTTAAAAGGAAGAGCTTCAAATAGAAACCTGGTAGCACTTAGCTGGAAAAACACCAGGACTCCCAAAATACGCCAACCCCCAAATGAAATTATATCTACTTACGCCACATTCACAAGCAGTCTAACCAAGCATTTGCCACTTGATAATATATCTGAGAGCGGAGAGAACACCTTTTGCCGGGGAATTGCAAATAGCGAGACCATCGGATAACATATAATCAGTACATTCCCCCACCTACATAACACTGATAACACGACCGTGAAATGACTGACCACATGCACACACACACACACACACACACACAATGTTAAATCTCGACCTTGCACTGCATTCTAAAAGGGTCATTTAGATTAAACAATTTAATCTGGATGTACATTAATGGAATTTACGAAAGCAAAATTTTGCTAAAGTTTTGCGCACAATACATTCATACGAGCCTATTGATAAGCAAGGAATTAATGTTTACGCAGGTCTATGTTACAAAAGCTGTGGCAACGACTGTAATGTCCACATTCAACCAAAAAGAATTCACTGAAAAGCAGATACCATAGATTACTTCCATGCCAAATGGTCTACTTTTTCTTTCATCTCATGATTCGAGATAATAATGGTATTCATTCATTCATAATATATACCAAGAGTAACGCAACCTATTAGGCTCGAGATAATGCGACTGTCAAATTAATGGCTATTTTTAGAAAACTGATACAGTCAATGCAACAAGTTTCAAGGCATATTCAACACAGATATATCTGTCTATTGAAAAAAAAATTGCAATATTGCAACCCGTATTCTACAGGTCTGGAAACATTTTGGAAAAGAAACTGGCTAGTATCAAATATTCCTGTGCCTTCACAAGGCAGGCATGCGATTTAAATAAACAAAGTGTTGAGCAACCACTACTGAAAATATGGTGAATCATTTGTCATCGAAATGATCTCCGGGAATCACAGGTTGTGTTCATTACTCTGAAAGCGTCATTGCGCAATGAATGTTTCAGCTACCAGGTCACGAGGTGGCACAATGCTTCTAAATGCAGAATTCCTGGCCAGTATCCTGGTCCCCAGGGCATTCGCGATGTCGTCGAAGCTGCCTTGAGTCAAGTTTATGATTAGCCTTTCCAGCAGAGGGGTGGGTTCCAGGACATTTCCTTCCCTTTCGCTTCTCTTCCTCACCTCCCTTTTCTTCACTGCTGTATTATTTCCACTTTTCTACCTTTCTGCCTCAGTCCCGTTACTTTACTCACATAAACTTCGCCATTTCCTCATCTCGGGGTTCGATAAGAGACCTTAGTTGGCCGGGCGGTTGGTCCCAACATATAAAATAAAATGAACCGACTCGGACAGCATCACATAATAGAATCTAGCGCCCTGCGGTAAAAGTGACGCGCAACTCGTAACCGTAAGATATCGCCACCTTTAACCAGTTACTTGGAACAGGCACTTCGTACACGAGGAATTTCTGGAATGCTTATCAACGCGGAAATATGTCATCGACGGCAATAATACGCTCTCAGTCTAATCCTTCCTTGGATGGGTAATCGCTTTAAATAACCACATCCCATAAGCTTATATTCCTTGGTGACCACGAGGATCATCTCCTGGGTCTTTTGTCTACGAGGACAATATTATCTGGCATTCGGTGAGGGCAATTACTTCAATCAATGGCTTGTTCTAAAGAATTTCATCAACTGGAGATATCGAAGTGGGCAGAACTGGAGGAGTAACAGCAACCCTCTCTTTAAGTGAGAAAATTAGATAGCCTTTAAAACGATTGCACTGATTCTAATAAATCACAAAACTCAAAGGGTAACATTACAGGAAACAATGAAAAAAAAAAAGAGTCATCTGCGACTGTATTAATCAACGTTAATATGTAAATAAAGAATATATAGCACAGACGAAAGCCCTTTCCTGGAGAAAAGAACAACAAAATACAACGGCCGTCGTAGCAAAACCTAATATTTACCCCGGGGGGAAAGAGAGAAACTCCTAAAACAATATGCAAACAATGCAGGGATCTATCGAGACACACACAAACACGACCGGCTCGTTCTTCGTATTTTTTTGAGACAGAGAAGAGCGCGACCTGGAATCCAAGCTATTTGCCCTAAGGTAACCTTTTCAACGGAATAATTAACGAGCATTTAAAGCGGCAGTCAACCTAATTACGAGTCCCCAGCAACAATACCTACTGCGATTAGGGAATTCAGACAGCTTTTATTACGTAAACACGGAAAAAAAAGAAGACAGCGTTACTTATGGTTATCATTTCCCAATAAACTGGTCCGCCCATTTGTGACACCCGTGAATGAATTATTTAAAAGTCCAGTGGAGGGGGAGCTATGGAAAACTTCCTCTTATTTTCTTAGTTCACTTCCTGAACCCAGGTCAGTTTGTATTTTTAAGGGAGACAAGGCGAGAGGAGAGAAAGGTAGGGGTGGGGAGGGGGAAACGGTGGAGGGGGGAGGGTAAGGAGGAGGAAGAGGAGGAAGACGATGGCCCAGTAATAAAACATGGCTAAGTAGGTCACGGTGACTTATAATCGAATGAAGCTTAGTAAACGCACCCAAGAATAGCAAAGACGCTTATGGAAAGCAAAACATTGGTTTTTACGGCCTTTTAGACAATGCAGTCTTGTATTAAATCGCTTCCTCCTCCGACACACACACACACACAAAGTATGCTTCCCATTTTTGAGCTTTTAATCGTCCTCATGGCGGCGGAGCCTTTTATTCTCTGGAAATCTTTGACCCAAGACTAGCATGGAAAGGCTTCAAAATTCGTCACAAAATCTACTGCAATCAAAAGCCCGGATAATCATTTCTATGTCGAACGATAACCGGAAATAAGGCAAAATATATTGATGATTAATAAGGACACCTGCAATGCCAGCAACACCGCAAACATACCAAGCCTCATTACCTGCATGCACGCCTCTCGTGGTTTTCCAGTATAAATCATCAATCATTAAGTATGAAAAATAAAAGAACAGCTACACGTACGACTAGGAACATGAACGTGCAAAAGAATGACTGGTATTTCTCGTCGAGTTATGGCAGGGCTAAGCTATTTACAGAACACGTAACTAGGTGGGGTCAAGGTAATATCACGCTCGATTGCCGGTCAAGTTTCTGTGATGAGAACATGGAGGGGACGTTCCATTGCAAGCCAAGACATCAAAATATATGAAGCATAATAATAATATAATAATAACATTTTTTTTTCGTGTGTGTATCACAGTCCTCCTTAGGAGTCCATCGCTTTTCTTACTATCTGCGCTGTTTCTAGGAGTACACTCTTCTGCACGAGTCCTGGAGCTTATTATTATTATTATTATTATTATTATTATTATTATTATTATTATTATTATTATTATTATTATTATTATTATTATTATTATTATTATGTTTTAACGAAACAATTATTCCAATGAAATCCAAATTCATTCGAAAATATAGGTAACAAAAACAGCATTCATAACAAGTACAAAACAAATACAAGTACAAAACAAACACAAGCCAAAAAAAACAAAAACACGATCGAACCGCAAACGCAAAATAAATAAAGCCTTAAAACTAAACTATGTACAAAGGAAAATCAAACATATGAAACCTAAAATCATGTAACATGCAGAAAAAATATCCTACACAATTTCTAGAGGGAAAAGTATTTTCTAAAATTGAAATGGAGCATAAAAAAACTGAACGTACAAACTGATATATGATATGAAATACTCAGCCTAACGATTAACCATTCATCGGGACAGGCGATTGGCAAGGGCATAGTTTAACTTTTCCAACTGCTCATTAGGCAAGAGCACGAAGTCCTCCTTAAAACTTAGCAACACTTGACGCATTGAGTTGCCGAAGACAGTACATCTATGCAAATTGTTAAATTGGGTTTCATAGGCCTAACAGTGTAAGTGAACTGTTTCACAGGAAAGATACATAGGTACCCAGTTTGTTTGTTTGTATGGCGTTTTTACGTTGCATGGAAACCAGGGTTCTTCAGCAACGGGACCAACGGCTTTGCGGGACTTCCGAACCCCATCGAAAGTGAACTTCTGTCAACAGAAACTGACACCTCAATGGAATGACCGATAATCGAACTCGCGGCCACCGAGGTGGCCGGCCAATACCATACCGATCACACCACTGAGGTACCCAGGGGTCCACCCTACACGCGAGATTCCGTTTGCCTTAGAGCAAACATGACTAACTTTCATAATGGCACTCACAATAAATACGGTCCGATCTCTCCGATACACTCACTGCATGAATTCCCTTTTCGTAAAACCTAAATACAAACGGACAATATCTTCATGATGCAAGAATGATCCCCTGTGTGTTACTTCTCACTTTCATCTTTCCTTTTTGTTACTTATAGGTGACCAAAATATTGACAATTAAATTAAATTTCTCCATGACCAAACAGACACACAAATTCACCGCAAAAAATACTTGCTTTATCAAAAAATATTTTGCCAAAACGGAAAGAGAAGCACCTGGCGAGTTAGGAATTGTCGATGAGTTTGTGTGTGTGTGTGTGTGAGAGAGAGAGAGAGAGAGAGAGAGAGAGAGAGAGAGAGAGAGAGAGAGAGAGAGAGAGAGAGAGAGAGAGAGAATGTTGGTTCATCTTTACATCACGTTTGGAGAGAACGATCATAAAAATCCTTAAATGATAAATCGAGCTTCAAGGCAGGCAATTAATGTTTCGATAACAAAATAGAAAATACATGCTACTGATACAGCAAGTATGGGAGCACGAGACAGAGAGAGAGAGAGAGAGAAGAGAGAGAGAGAGAGAGAGAGAGAGAGAGAGAGCGTAATGTTAGTTTCCCCTTGTATCTATAATCCTTGATCATACAATCAAACCAAAGAGAAATCAAAGCCGCAAAAGCGTAATAAATATATCAACAAAAAGCATACCAAAAGTGAACCACAAGCAAATGATAAGTCTGTCGACGGAAGGAGAGAGAGAGAGAGAGAGGAGAGAGAGAGAGAGAGAGAGAGAGAGAACATCGATTCTTTTTTCTCCACCACGTGTGTAAAGACAGTGATCATACAAATCATAAAGCCTCAAAGGCGTGGCTCAGGAAAATTCCCCGGCCGCATGAAATATTCCCTAAGACTTCGTTTGTTCTTTCCCTGGTTCTGAGAACTCCTTAATTTGAAGCTTTCATCGGAAAACTTCTTGGTCGGGGAAGTGATGTGAATAACGTGAGGGGCGACTCAATATTTCAGTAGTAACAAGAAGTCACGTCATTATGGCTACCGGGGGAAACCCGGTGAAACATTCGAAAAAGACAACGATATAAAATCTCGTGCTCTTGACCAGTTCTCTTCACTGCAATGTCGATGTTCATGCAGTCAACATTTCAATGGAGTCCTCGTGTTGTAAACAACGTGGATTTTATTTTCTTTTACTAAAACATATCTCTGTTGTTTCATGAAAAAAAAGTTACCGACAAAGTTTGTAAACAAAGCCACTAGCCTTGTTTTTTTTTTCTTTTTATCGGTCAACAAAGCAACTGGCTACGAGTGAATTTAGTGTGAATAAACGAAGGGGAGCACTGCACTGATAAGAATAACAAATGAAAAGACTAACCTGCCTAACATTATGTAGATAGCAGACAGTCACACACTGATCCCTGGTGCATTAGCATACCATCAGGGTACTCAAAAACAAAAAACAAAAAAATAATAAACAAATGGGGATATGGATATTATCGCGCATTTTCGCTCTGGAAAGAGTATGCAAATGAACTAAAGCAAAAAAAAAATTATCACCTTTAATGTTTATAAAGCCACGTAGTAGCATAAGGATCTCAAGTTTGCATATCTTCTAAATGTGTAATGCACTAAGTTTATCTCCTCTGCTGAATCTCTCTCTCTCTCTCTCTCTCTCTCTCTCTCTCTGCACATTACCAGCAATAATGAAAGGAAAAACTACAAAAGCTCACAAGCACAGTCGATAAAAGCCAAACCGATCTGCATACTGTAATTTCCTCCTGTAAATAAAAAAGGAAGTTATGGTGATGACAGCTGGGGAAAGAGAGAGAGAGAGAGAGAGAGAGAGAGAGAGAGAGAGAGAGAGAGAGAAGAGAGAGAGGGGAAAGGAGAGAGAGAGAGAGAGAGAGAGAGAGAGAGAGAGAGAGAGAGAGAGAGAGAGAGAGGATTTTTAAAACTACAACACACAGGAATCATGACCCATTCAGTAATGAATGAAAGAAATATTCTTCCCTTAACATTAAATTTACTTCCTAACTTGTTGAAAGTCTCTGTGTTTTCATCTCGACACTTCTGCTACTTTTTTTCCATGCATCTTACATTCATCTTTGACTATTCCTACTACACTACAGTGTTTCATATCCTCTTTAACCTGTGCAATAATTACCGTTTCTGTCAATTCGGTTTATATATATATATATATATATATATATATATATATATATATATATATATATATATATATATATATATATATATTAATGAATCTGAATGCGAGGGAGACCGGTCCTCTACTTCCCCGATATAAATTTTTAAGCAATATTAATTGAGATTGGAGTAAAATCCCTCTACTCTATATCACATAAAACATATATATCTTTGATGCCAATGGAGCAAAGTGTCCTAGTCTTCTAGCTGTAGTGTTAATGGTATGATAT
The DNA here is from genome assembly GCF_015104395.2 of Macrobrachium nipponense. Taxonomy (NCBI): domain Eukaryota; kingdom Metazoa; phylum Arthropoda; class Malacostraca; order Decapoda; family Palaemonidae; genus Macrobrachium; species Macrobrachium nipponense. The sequence continues at coordinate 72,159,261 of NC_087213.1, read as the reverse complement.
AAATACTCCTACACCCCTCAATATATATTTCATAGCAGTTTTGACAGTATGGGAGCAAACAACTAGTTACTCAGACAAGTCTTTTATTTTTTTTAAGCTTTTCTAATGAAGTACACGTAGTATACAGCAGCCTTATTTTTGCTAAGCTTATCGGTCTGGATGTTTCTCCTTATCCTGAATAGTATAATTTATTTGATAATATATATATATATATATATATATATATATATATATATATATTATATATATATATATATATATATATATATGAAAATATCTGCTCGTACTCGTTATATGCACGCTATACAAATCCACATTTCTTGACCGATTGTGATGAGATTTTAAATATAAGTAAATATCAAGCCAAAAAAGGTCATGGTGAAAACAGAATTCAAAGCAGACCATTGGTTCAGTATAGGGTGCGGGTGTGGGTGAAATGTAAAAATTACCGAAAAAAACAGATATTGGTGTCTAATTCATAGTTTTCGAGGTCACTGAGAAGAATAGCGATATTCCCGATGCCCTTTTAGTCCAAATTCAGTCCCAATAGGGATGGGGGTGAGAAGGGGGTGACATGTAAAAATAATTGAAAATGACACATATTATTTTCCAATCCATAGTTTTCGAGGTCGCTGAAATGAATAGTGACACTTCCGATGCCTTTGAAGTCCAAGTTCAGCCCTGATTGGCAGGAAGGGAAATGTGATAAGGGGTAGGAAGGGGCGAGATGTAAAAATAACCGAAAATTACATATTTCAGTGTCTAATCCATAGTTTTACAGGTTGCTGATATGAATAATGACACTCCTCATGCCCTTCAAGTCCAAGTTCAGCCCCAATAGGAAGGGAGGCGTGAGAAGGGACGAGAAGGTCGTGACATGTAAAAATAACCAAATGCTGCAGATGTTAGACTCTAATTCATAGTTGTGGAGGTTGCTGGGCTGAATGGAAACACTCCCAATGCTCTTCAAGTTAAAGTTTAGCCCTGATAGGAATGGGGACCCAGAAGTGATAAAATATAAAATGTCAAAATGCTGGGCAATGTAACTGAAGCAACTACCTTAACAGTAGAGAGAGAGAGAGAGAGAGAGAGAGAGAGAGAGAGAGAGAGAGAGAGAGAGAGAGAGAGAGAGAGAAAGTTTATTAGTTGTCATTCAGGGATTACCCGGGCAGCGCTGGGTTGGTCAACTAGTGAGAGACAAATAATGGTATTCATCCATAACTTATCATTTTACAAATTTAAGGTTGAAGGAAGAGGGTCATTCTCACAATTATTTCTTTTGATAGTAATCATATTCATATTTCCAGTAGCATTAGAGACAAAATGAATAATATCTTAATGCAGAAATACAAAGAAATATCTCAAAATGTAAACACTATGGAAAGAAAAAAATTCGAGAAGTCTTTCATTACATTTACTGAAATCGATCACACTCTCTTCATGGCAGCTTCAATCTCCGATTTCATATGTCGTGTGTGTGTGTGTGTGTGTGTGTGTGTGTGTGTGTGTGTGTGTGTGTGTGTGTGAGAGAGAGAGAGAGAGAGAGAGAGAGAGAGAGAGAGAGAGAGAGAGAGAGAGAGAGAGAGAGAGTTACGTCTTATCACCTCCAACCAGGCACTCAACTAGATGATACAGCAACATTAATTCTAAATAAGTCTGGTTAATAGATTGAGCCAAGATGACTGGCAATAAACATACCGAAGATTAGAGTATATCTTGTATGATGATACGACCGCAATATCATAATATCTAATCTGGTGCAATCTACACTACCCGCCTCTGCTGGGCTGCAGCAATCAGTTTTCAGGTACGAAATTTTCACTCTACCCAAACCACATTTACTCGTTTTTAAATTGAATTCGAGTCTGCTGGTTTATTTTCTTGTTCTTCTCTGACTAGAATCTTAAGACGTAGCACGAAAAAAATACCAATCATAAGAAATTCACTGCGCCTCTGCCTAGGCTAGGTAAAAAATAATAGAGTTTGGATTTATATATTTTCACTGTTACATTTACGGGTCTTTTCGAAAAATAGGAATAAAAAAATCTGCTTGAGAAGGACTTACAAAATCAGGCAAGTCTTTACAGTAGCAAAAAAAAGTAAATCCATTAACAATTTTAACTAAATATACGTTACTCCGGACGGAAAACCATTATGTAATCATTTGATTATGTAACAAACAATCTAAAGCTGTTAAGAAATAGTTACATACACCAGGAAAAATATATGCTTCCAAGTGAAACCTTTTATGAAACGAAACTATGTATACAAAGACGAAAAAAAACATTCTAGTAATAAAAGGGCAGTTTATACATAAAGTAAAAATGTAGGTTCGTAAGGACGCGGAAACAGAACTTTAATAAAAGTTCGTATGAAAACAAATTAAATACCTTCTCCCTGACAACTCCCCGTCCGCGAGAAGAAATCGAAGGTCGGGAGTCAACGAAAGGATCTTGAACTGGTCTCTGAGGCTACAAAAAAAAAAAAAAAAATCTGATATCACGAACTGCTCTCTATCAGAATCAGCCAAACAGGGTACAGGAATATACAGTTGGGAACATTACCAAACAGATTACGGGATTATACAGTAGGGAACATTACCAATCGGTAAAGAATATTACGTTGGGAAACATTACAAAGTACAAGGTACCAACATTACAGTGGGAATAACTACTTACCAAATACGGTACAAGAATATACATTGGGAATTACCTAGCCAATCATACAGGGATATACAAGTGAATAGTACAAAAATTAACGGTGCAAGATATCAGTTGGGAATACTACCAAATACGGTACAAGAATATACAGTTGGGAACATTACCAAACACGGTACAAGAATATACAGTTGGGAATACTAACAAATACGGTACAAGAATATACAGTTGGGAATTTACAGTTGGGAACATTACCAAATACGGTACAAGAATATACAGTTGGGAATACTACCAAATACGGTACAAGAATATACAGTTGGGAACATTACCAAATACTTTACAAGAATATACAGTTGGGAATACTACCAAATACGGTACAAGAATATACAGTTGGGAATACTACCAAATACGGTACAAGAATATACAGTTGGGAACATTACCAAATACGGTACAAGAATATACAGTTGGGAATACTACCAAATACGGGTAACAAGAATTACAGTTGGGAATAAACTTAACAAATACGGTACAATAATATCCAAGTTGGAACATTACCAATCGGTACAAGAATATACCAGTTGGGAATACTACCAAATACGGGTACAAGATATACAGTTGGGACATTACAAAATTACGGTGCAAGAAACATACGTTGGGACCGTTAAACCGCAACATGATGGTACAAGAATATACAGTTGGGAATATTACCAAATACGGTACAAGAATATACAGTTGGGAACATTACCAAATAAGGTACAAGAATATACAGTTGGGAACATTACCACACAGGGTACAGGAATATACAGCTAAGAACATTACCAGACGGTGTACAGGAATATACAGTTGTAGCAATACCAAACGGGGTTCGGGAATATACAGTTAGGAACATTACCAAACAGGGTACAAAATATACAGCTGGAAAGGTTACTAAGAATTCGAAATTACTGCTTATTTTCTTTTCTCTGTAACTGACCATCTGCTTTACAGATGAAAACTGCTTAAAGTTATTAGCTTAAAAAATCAGATATCCGTCGCCTTCTTCCAAAATATACTCACTCCTATTCTCTGACCTAATTCAAATTTATTTCTATAAATACCAATACATTTCACAATATTTACTTAACGCATTTAATCGCTGTTCAATTTCAACAGCATGTTTCTCTTTATCTTTCATATTTAGTATATTATGAAAACCCTCATCAAAACATTTGATTCCTAACACACAAACAGATACACTGTATTTCAAAACTATGTAAAAATGTACATGCCAGTAATTATGTTAACATATGATGCATGCAAAATGATGGCAAGGGTAGCATCAAGCTCATAAGTAAACAAAAACAAAAACGCATTTACCAACACAAGTTCAGTTACAGATCTGACAACATCAGTTACGGAATAAGTAACCACTTACAAAATCGACCTGAGGCGTAGTACCATCCAATTCCTCCTCCTCATCTTTATTATTTAATACTATTTAACGGTTGACTTTAGGAAGTTAATTCCCTAAATATTTTCATCTTCAGTAGAATATCAACTTCTTGAAGGTTTACACCACAAACATTATTCTGCTGCCTCCAAGAGGCTGGTATACTTCTGGTTATCACGTACACGTTTACGAGCAGTCTACAGGGAATTATGAAGTCTTTGGGTTATCCTAATATGGAAAATTGTTTCCTCATCCGGAGATGATATTTTGCAGTTCTTGCTTTCACTACTATTCCCGTTTAACTTATCACAATCGTCCAAAACATTTAGCTTTCTTGGTTTTCTCTTACACGTCTTTAAACAAATTCTCAAAACTCTCTGACTTAAGACACAATCTGTCTGCCTCCCATTTGGTGTATATGGAGTTAACAATCCCATAAGTACAGCAAAGGGAAGGTAACCTTAAACTGGCTATCGCTTTGACCAATCCGTGATCATCTCCACCACCAAAACGTGGACTCGTCTATTTTATTTGTCTCCGGGATCTATTCACAGATTCCTGGGACTATTCTTATTTCTCTCCTTGTCTAAAAGACGCGAGTGCTCTATTTCCATATCCACCAGTTCGCGTCCAAACCAAACTGCACAAACCTCTCTCTCTCCCTCTCTCTCTCTCTCTCTCTCTCTCTCTCTCTCTCTTTCTTTACTTGCTTATTTTGTCAGTGAATTATCTGTTCATCATCACTACACTATAATGCATTATATCAAGAAAAATTCAGTGCCTAAATAGGTAGCTGCCAAGTTTCTTTCTTATACAATTATTGAGCGGCATTTATTATATGTCCTTCTGAAACAAACTGCGAATCAAACATACACAAACCTAACTCTCTATCCCCTCACTCTATAATCTTAAATACATAAAACAGAACACCAGCTACAACAACGATGCAGGGAATTGTGGTCGAGCGCCCAGCATGTGACAATTACCAGCCAATTCTTGATGTTTTCCTAATGTCTTTCAGTTCCCCACGTTACGTTCCGTCCAATAATAGAATCCTTTATTGCCCACAAAAGGCAAGTTGTGAGAAAAAAAAATTTAATTAGATTAAATCGCGAAATACCGATCTGCCTTTTGCATGATGTCTGCTGGTAAGGTAAGAAAATCTGATTGTCATATTGAAAATTCTTTAATTTTCTTTGATTCATCTGTATATCAAAACATCGCATTAATACTTTTATTACACGCAGTATGAATATACAGTTTAAGAGTACGTATACAACACAGACACACAATCACACATATATACATAAGTATGTTGGGGGCGGTAGGTGTATGTGTGTATGTGTGTATGTATTTATATATAAATATATCTACACACACACACACACACACACACACACACACACACATATATATATATATATATATATATATATATATATATAATATATATATATATATATATTTATATATATTATATCATTTATGTTTGGGTGTGAATACTGAGAGGAAGAGATGGAACAAGGACAGCATAATTAATCAAGACAGAAACAAAGGAAGAACACTGATAAAGAAAACATCAAAAATTTCTGGTTTTCAGTTTGCTAAAATCAACAACAAAAAAACCACAACCAACACGGGTCTCCTTTGAAAAATTTGTCCCTCTGCTTTCATCTCACGGACGGCGAAGCAAAAAGGGGGAAAAAAATTAATGGAAATTAATATATTAAAAATGGAAGGAGTATCAGCTCTCTCTGCCTCAGTCTGGCCGCTGCAGCGAGGAGGAGGAGGAGGAGGAGGAGGAGTTTACGGCAGAGAAACCCACTCACACACACACACACACACACACAGACTGAAGAGAAAACGATGCTCTTCGTGTCTTGTGTGTAAAACAATAGGCCTTGCAGATCACGCAGCCATGCAGCTAATAGGAGAAGGAAGAAGGACACACGCACGCACAATTCTTTACACCTTTACAACAAACAAAAATCGAACAGGCGATACTACCAAGAAAACACAAAACAAAAAATATGAACCAATATAGCTTACATTTTCAACTGCCTGCTTATGACAGCAAAGAAAAATCATCGGAATGAAGGTTCTCCATCCATATCTATACAGGCAATTAAGGCAAAGGAATAATTTGCCTTTTTGTATTGTATGAAGGTCGGTTCATGATTCAAGATTATTTTTTTTTTTTCATCAGTAATGAATAATTTATTGGAACTTGTTCTTCAAACTAATTTGTACAAGTTTTTAGAGAAAGAAAACACAAAGTCACACAGCCCAGTAGCGTGCGTGTTTCAGGTTCACAGTCTGATGGACTTTAATTCTAATTCTTTCCGCTAAGATACAGCAACTAATTACTTAAGGGCAATTATTTTCTAAGATGATTAAGGTCAGTTATTAGTCCCCTACCGACAAAGACGAGGTACAGTAGCATCTCTCTCTTTGTCTCTGTTTGTCTATCTGTCCGTCTGTCAACGTGTCTATCACGTTTACTTTATCATGGCTACTCGGTTTAAGGATTTCAATCGAACTCAGTAGAAGGGTAGATCATCACGCGTAAATGTGCACGAAGGGAGATCGTCTTTCCGTCTACCTGAACGTCAATGTGTGTCCTACTTGTTAATACTTGCTACAGATATTGACTCTCGTAGCGTAGATGTGCATGACGGGAGATCGTCCGCGCTGGGGTGTCAGTATGTCAGTAGCCTGACAGTCCATCAATGTGTCTGTCACTATCCTTGTCATCGCTACTCCGTCTACAGAGGGGGGGGAGGGGGGGAGGAGCGTGGTTTCAGTCATCCCATAGATGTACCAGAATTGGAACATCCGTTTGTCTATTGGTCAGTTTGTTTATCACGCTTAACTTGTCATCGCCACTCCTACATGCTATAAAGGATTCCGACATGAAAGGTGACATCATGGTTCTATGAACTTCATTAATGAAGTCCTCTCAGATAATGCGAAGGTTAGCGACTGTCACCCTGACCATGACCCTCATACTAAACATACCTGACATCGGTGGCACTCGTGTTTCACAAACACATTTTGTCGGGAAAAACTTTGAGGGATATTTAATTTTGCAGGATTCATAATGGTGTCCCGTAGATTATTTCTTCAATCAGAATTTTTAAAGAGAAGATCTGACCGATGGCCAGTGGGTGACACAAACTTCTTTCGCACACAGATACATTTATTTATTTCTTGAAATGTCATATTTGGAAATGCACGCTATTTCAGTAGGTCAAGAAAGATCACGATCAATATATCACTAGCAAGTATAAAAACCACAATGAACAGCAACTTAAAATGAACTATAATTTAAAATAAAGAATAGATTAACATATTTCCCGTGACAGGTAACAAACAATTCATTAGGATGAACGTCATAAAATACAGAAAAGGAAAACAAGCACTCGAAAACCTCAACAATAATCTTGGTCCAAAAAAAGGAGTCAATTATGACATTTGCCTCAAAACTTGCATGTAACAAGAGCAACTTGCTAATGAACGATCGTTTCATGGATGTTTGTGTGGCCACAATGGCGCACTTTGCATGCTGATTTTTTTAATCTGCATTGGTTTAAATGGTTCCGATGCAATAAGCGAAATCTATTTAACATGATGCCCAGCGATGTGGCGAGAGCGTTTGGGGGTCCCCATAATGAAACTCGTTCGTTGCATTATACCAAGTTTAATACCACGCGATATTTTCGCTACTTTCGATTCAATTTCCCGAAGCAACATTTCTGTTTTTCGTCACTCTGTGCCAGAGCTTGATTGAGTAGTAAACGTTTTCAACAATGCACTCGTGTGAGAGTTCTACGGTTTAGACAATCCGCTCGATGGGCGATACTACGGATGAGTTTGTTTTCAACAATCCGCTGCATGTGAGAATTCTATGGACGAGTTAGTTTTTTATTTTATATTTTTTTATCCGCTGTATGTGAGAACTCGACGGAGAGTTTTTTTTTCTTTTAATCCGTTGAATGTGAGAACTCAACGGATGAGTTTTTTTTATCCTCTGCGGTGAGAACTCGACGGATGAGTTTATGCTTTGGAAGATCCACTGTATGTGAGATCTGTTTTTAATCATAAACATAGAGTATCTGAAGATCTCGTTAGAACGGACACTAAATATCGTATGATTACTCCTCTCCTGATTAATAATGAGAGTGGCTCAACATTCTAGTTATGAAAAAATATATGCATATATAATTTTGGTCGCCAAAAATCTTTGATTTATCACACAAATAAAGAGTTGCTAATCAAACAAAACTAATGTTCTTTTGGCAAGTAATTTACATATACAAGTTTTTAAAGTTATCAATACAACTAATCATATATGCTGGCATAATCCTCCGTAAAATTCATGTCAATCCCCGACTTTCTTTTACACGTAAAACAGCATTTAAAAAAATAGAAAGTTAACATACATGCGCACAGATTAACCCTTTTGAAACCAAATTTCGAAAAAAAAAAAAAAAAAAAAAAAAAAAAAAAAAATTCTCCGCAAAAACCAATGCTAAGACAAACTTTAAACATAGCCATCAACAATATGAAGAACGAAAGATAAATAGCATTCACCAGGACTAGGGAAGCAAAGAACAGATTTCCAATGCAGAGAACAACACAATAAATGAGCACTATTTTGGGAATGTTCTAAAACCATCTAAAGCCAAGAACAAGCCAGATGTACTTTTTGAAAATCCCCCCCCCCCCCCCCCCCTCCCCCCCCCCCCCCCCCCCCAACCCACCCCAAGTGACCGTCTATTTTCGTTTCGGTGGCATTACACTTAAGAGCAACCGCGACGGCGGTTGACAGCAACCGACGTAAATTGTGATGTTTACTCCCTCATTTGGCACCCGCCTTAGAAGGGACTCGACGGTCAGGATCACCCACTGAATGCACTTGCTCTTGGCGTTAAATGATTACCCTATACGAGCATCTGATGATATCAACGACATCGATCATAAAATAATGCCGGTACACAAGAGCAACGTCAATATCTCTTTCCTCATCATAATGATACATTTTCAAAACAAAAAATGGCAGGCCATAATCATAAACGTCTGTAAACAGCAGCCTCGCAACAACTTCAACAACTACTTGCCGAACCATTACTATCAATGCTGACGACAGCTTTAAACCTCGATGAAAAGGGAAGATAAAAAAAAGTTGCTTTTTCAGATAAAGTTTGGCGAGATGTTATGAGGGCAAAATGGAAGGGAAAGGTAGAAGAAAATAAATAAGAAAATGAGGATGCGGAATTAGAGTTGAGGGAAGGGGAAAGGAAAACAACAAGGGAGGAGGGAAGTTAGGTACGAAAAGGAGAGGGCAAGGGAGAGGGGGAGACAGGAAAAAATAGGGTGAGGAAAAAGGCGGGAAGGAGAAGATGGGAGAACAAAAGATGGAGAAGAAAGGATAAAATGTCGAAGAAATGAAAAAAAATATGAAAACCCCGAGGAGTAGGCATATGAGGATGGAAGGATGAAAGGAAGACTTTAAGGGAAGGGGGGGGGGGGTGGCTAGGGCTGGTGGCTGGTGTTATGTGGCGACTGAAGGCGAGAGCGTCATCCAGGGATCACTTTGAATGCCATATGAACTGTCGGCCACCCTTTCACGGGTTCCATAGACACGACTGGATTTCGGCTTGGCACTTGACACGCTGCTCCGACGTCAATCGGCAGTCAGGAGTCGCGACACGCGCCCCCTGATCTGCTTCTGAAGACTCGTTATCACCTGTCAGAATTCTGCCAAGAGAGGGCTAGGGGAGGGAGACTACCTCTTAAGAGGGAGGGGAGGAGCGGGTTTGAGGTTGTTTCCAGGTGTGTGGATTCGTTGGTCAGGGCGTTGTTGAGCGCTTGTGTTTGGTTCACTGGGGAGCAAGAGTTTGTTTCTGCAAGGTCAAAATGGGTGATACAGAGTTGCTTGTGTAAGGATTATCGTTTTTAAAGGTAGTTACACACATCTGTGTACGGTTTGTGAAAATAAATTCTGCACTGAGTACACTTCGAGACCTTTTACATATCTACAGCCTTTGGAAAGAATGTTCGTGACTTGCTTTCTTACAATTCCTACAAATACTTTGCAGACCCTTCCCGAAAAACAGCAAAGATGAGTTAAACAACCGTATCCATAGTCGTGGAATTTTTGGTCAACGTCCAGGTATTAAATCCAATGCTTGCAACAAAACAATTTTCATACCCGCGGCCTCTTTACTGCAGATACAGGGATGAAGAACGCTCCAGAGAGAGAGAGAGAGATAGAGAGAGAGAGAGAGAGAGAGAGAGAGCGAAATTCCTAATTTCTATCAGATCTTGGCATAAGATTTAGGCTACGGTCCAACATGATCCCCCTACCTCTTTGGAAACAAAGGAAGACCAGGGCAGCACTATTTTTTCGTTTTCTATTCATACCACATAAAAGAGAACTCATGTACATACATGAAAACAAAAATCTATAAAGTATTCAGAATAACAAGTATATGAAAAATATTCATTTTTATTTATTCTGAATTATGTCTTTTTCCGTAGTCTACAAAACACTGACATGATCTACCTTGCTCTCCTTGCCTCCCCGATACCATCGGCCTGTTTGCGAAAACAGCTGCAGCTTTCATTAAAAAATGTTTGCAAGGCCTCTGGTCTCTATTATAAGGACGAAAATGGCCATCCAGATTACAATACAATGCAAAAGCAAAAGGAACGAAAAGCGTGGAATGTAAGAAATAATGAAGAACATGAATTCGCTGACGGAAATCTTAGAATAATACAGAGCAGAAGCTGAATAAAAAAAACATTACCTATAAGAGTAATAGTGCAATATTACGGCAAATCTTCCTTGAGAGAACATTTCCCAAGTGCCTTTCTAAGTTACGAGACTTTCAAGCTCAAAGCCACAGCAATCTAATCTTATTTACCCACTATCCTATCTTCCTCCAGCTGGTGATACAATCCATTATTTATTGATAAACAAGTAGGCTGAATTAAGTTACATTTTAAGAATGTTTCAGAACATTAACAAGACAACAGAAACGATGCCAAAATACAAAACCAATGTTGCACACCTCATTTGAAGGCAAGAAAGGTATGAAGTCATGATGAATCTCTTAGCAAGGTATAGGTAACAGTTCGAATAAATGCATAATATTCACATTTATTTTCACCAACGTACCAAGGTAATAGATAGTTGTCTGGGTAATTAACAAACGAGATCCAATAACTCACCAAACGCTAATTTCTCCACATCTCTTAATATACTAAGTCGACGATTTTACTCTAAATTCTCTACTTCTTTAATGCAACTTCTAATATAATTGGAAAACTAACTCAGGGACTGCCTATCCAGTCATATTTTGGGGAAAAAATTAGTTACCTATTAAATGAAACACTTTGTACAGTTCTATTTTGACCAAAGTTGTAAAGAGAAATTGGTTTGTCTACACCAATATCCAATCTTAAAATATCTATACAGATTAAATAGGTTGGATTTATTTTCGCCTAGTTCCTGTTTCTAGAAAATAAAACCCCCGAAGTCGCTATACTTCGTACGTGCAAGTTAAGTATACCTTAGTTTAACCAAACCACTGAGCTGATTAACAGCTCTCCTAGGGCTGGCCCGAAGGATTAGATATTTTGACGTGGCTAGGAACCAATTGGTTACCCAACAACGGGACCTACAGCTTATTGTGGGATCCGAACCACATTATATCGAGAAATTAATTTCTAATCACCAAAAACAAAATCCTCTGACTTCACGTTGGCAGAGCTGGGAATCGAACTCGGGATTCGTACATACAAGTATATACATACTGAGATTGGGGGGGGGGGGGGGGGGGGGGGGGGGGGGGGGGGGGGGAGGAGGAAAGGCTCAAACAGAGAGGTAGTTATTGTCCTACTGTTACAATCTGGGTTGTGCGAATGACAGCATTCTCTCTTCTTTTCGAATGACAATATTCCTTCGTCCTCTTCTCGAAAGACGAGTATTCCTCCTTTTGTCTTTTGCATTCGCTGTCAGGAGCATTGTTGTGAATGAAAACACCAGACAGCAGTGCTTCATTCGGATATGTTTTTACATGACGATTCACATATGAAAAAAAAAAATGGAGTGTATAACGGAGAGGACGAGCAAGGAAGTGTTCAATTAATGGAGGGATTCTAGCTCCAGCGCCAGAACAACAGAACTTTAACAACCAGGAAGCGGTGGCATACAAAGGTAAACGTGACTGAAAAGGATGGTTTGGGGGGACGTAGTACCTGTGATGATAAGGCAATACAAATATGCAAACGCGTAACTGCAACATGAATATTTTCTAGCTGGTTTTATCTTCAACATCCCTGCATAAGAATGAAAAGGATAGTGCATGACTGAATTTTTGCTTATTTCAAAGGTGGCAATCGGATTCCCTAGTGTATCCTTGTGTTCTATAAACTCCACTATACATGTCTGTATTCAAACCATCGCCAAAACCCTTATATAAATGCTGCTTTCATTCTCTCTATCGATCCTAAGAGTCACTCCCTTTTGTCCTGCTTCCACCTGATATTTTTTCAGATGACTAACCTCTAAAACTCTTCCCAACTCGAAGCCTTTTCTTTAACTAAGATAAACAGAACTAATCATATAGAGGGTTTGCAAGGTGAGAGAGACTTGGAGTAAGATGACATCTCTCCTTGATTTGCCGACTATCTTACTCCAATTCTATGCATCCTATATTACCCAATCTATATTCCTTTACGCTAACGTTTCAGAGAAGGAGACTGAACTAAGCCCTCCCGTGTAATTGGGTTACTTCCTATTTACTTCCTATTATTGATGAAGCATTAATTGAAGTTAATATACCATGCTAACATGATCATTTGTAACTTTATTATATTATTCATAAAATATACCTGATTTTGCTTCCGTGTAATTGGGCTACTTCCTATTATTGATGAAGCATTAATTGAAGTTAATATACAATGCTAACATGATCATTTGTAACTTTATTATATTATTCATAAAATATATCTTATTTTGCTTTCTTACCTATTCTGTTTTTTTTATTTTTTACCAATACATTTCAAAAATTCTGCACTTACAATATATTAAAAACTATGAAGATGGCCTTTCTACTTATTCTCATTGAAAGCGTAACCGACGTCTAATCATACATACATTCATGCATACATTTAAATGTGTCACAGAGAGAGAGAGAGAGAGAGAGAGAGAGAGAGTATATTATTGTCAAGCGATTCACGCTAGAAACACTGCAGCTTCAAATAGCTGTGTTCCGTGAAATCGGTCAGGCCTGAAAATGGGAATCTTCAGACAAGAGAAATTTGACGCGTGACAACGTGACAGTGACTGACAGCCGGTAGGGTGGTCAGGATAGGTCACATCCCATGCACATCGCGCAACATTAAAGGATTCTCGGATGTTTAAAAAACTAAACCATCCTACTCTAAAGAGAAATTATTTACATATCGAACAACGTTGACGAAAGACGAGTTAGCGTTTATAAAATATGGTGTCATTTTTATGGTAATAATAATAATAATAATAATAATAATAATAATAATAATAATAATAATAATAATAATAATAATAATAATAAATGGATAAGTATCAAGATCTGAAAATAGAAATAAGAAGGATATGGGATATGCCAGTGGAAATCGTACCCATAATCATAGGAGCACTAGGCACGATCCCAAGATCCCTGAAAAGGAATATAGAAAAACTAGAGGCTGAAGTAGCTCCAGGACTCATGCAGAAGAGTGTGATCCTAGAAACGGCACACATAGTAAGAAAAGTGATGGACTCCTAAGGAGGCAGGATGCAACCCGGAACCCCACACTATAAATACCACCCAGTCGAATGAAAGGACTGTGATATTAGCAAAAAAAAAAATAAAATTAAAATAAAATAAAATAATAATAATAATAATAATAATTTATAATATGTTATACACATGGATGGATGACTTACCAGCTACGGTAGATTTTAATAATAATAATAATAATAATAATAATAATAATAATAATAATAATAATAATAATAATAATAATAATATGTTATTTACATGGATGGATAATTTATCAGCTACGGTAGATTTTAATATTTTGGCAATAATAATAATAATAATAATAATAATAATAATAATAATAATAATAATAATAATAATAATAATAATGATAATAATAAAGCCTTCTACTACAACCTGTGCAAGAAACACCAGCTACCTTGCAGTAATAAGTGGTACGAGCACCAACCTGCAGGGAGTGACAGAAAACGATCAGGCAAAGAACCTCTTGGACTGCGGTATCAGAAAAGATAGGGTGATACATGCAAATAGACCAGACGTGACGTTGACTGACAAAACCAAGAAGAAAGTATCACTCATTGGTGTCACAATACAACGGGACACCAGAGTCGAGGAGAAATAAAGAGAAAAAATCATTAAGTATCAAGACCTGAAAATTGAAATAAGGTTAAGGGATATGCCAGTGGAAATTGTAGCCATAATCACAGAGACACTAGGCACGATCCCAAGATCCCTGAAAAGGAGCCTGGAAAAAATAGATGCCGGAGTAGCTCCAGGACTCATGCAGAAGAGTGTGGTCCCGGAAACAGCGCACATATTAAGAAAAGTGATGGACTCCTAAGGAGCAGGATGCAACCCGGAACCCTACACTATAAAACAACCCAGTCGAATGGGATGACTGTGATAGGGGAAAAAATTAATAATAAACACATACAATATAAAATTCTGTAAGAATACATTTTAAACTTTATTCCCCACACCGCTGAACTGTGGAACCAAGCGAAAGTCTTGCAACTGGAAGTTCGAGCGAAGCAGCAATACATTACTACCCACTTACTAATTCTCCTTATATTTTGATATATTTTTATCTATGTTTAAATTATTAATTTATTTCTTCTAATAAGTAGGGTTTCTTCTTTCTGCTTTTTCCTTCACCTCGTCTTACTCCTTGTAATTAACAACATATTCTTTGGAAGCTTGAAATTCAAGTCAGTGGCCTCTGTAGGCTTGTTCCATGTAAATAGGTTTCAATCTGTTATAAATAATAATTAATAATAATAATAATAATAATAATAATAATAATAATAATAATAATAAAAGCAAAATAACTAAGACATATATATATATATATATATATATATATATATATATATATATATATTTTCTATATATATATATATTATAATTATGGTCTTAGTTATTTATTTTGATTATATTATTATTATTATTATTATTATTATTATTATTATTATTATTATTATTATTCTTTCCAAATATCTAAGCACACCAGTCCAAATCCAGAATAAAATATAGGTCCCTATAAACTGTTCTCGCGCATTTTGAACTTCATCAAGACCAAATTAACATAGCAGGGAAAACGAAATACTGAAAGGAATGGAATAGCATAACTCTGATAACAATAGTACGACGGTGGTGGTCCAGCTACTGCTAATAACAATAATGCTAATAAGTGCAAATGACACAATAATGAGTGTAATAATAGTTTGTTTGCATGCACGTAGGTTTGACGAACACAAAAGTACCACGAAACATAAAAAAATGTATAATCACAACGATAAAGATTTATATTATGAATATGATGGCAACAATTATACAAAAACATATAGAACTACGATGCTAGTCTACTTTTCTTGCAGGACCTTTAATAAGTAGAGATATTCCGTTTTGCAAAACAACAACGTTCATGTGAATAACTTATATTAGCGTTTATCGAATCACTATGGAAACAGTTCATTTTATTTTTCTACGTCTTTTTTTTTTTAATTACCTTCTTTGTCTAGGTAAATGAACGTCCGGCAAAGTCCTGTCTGTGGAGTTGAAGAAAATTCCTTTTCATCGTTTTTTCCCCTCAACAATCTTTTTTTCACTCGCACAAAAGGAGAGAGAGAGAGAGAGAGAGAGAGAGAGAGAGAGAGAGAGAGAGAGAGAGATCCACTAAAGTCCCCCTCTACCAACAGTGCCCAAATGAAAAATAAATATTTGTGTAGAGGATGTACACTGAGCGAAATGAAACAGTGAAATAGGAGACCCTACCGAAAAGTGCCCTTTAGGGAAAAATAAGGACGCGAAAGGGAAAAAGGTGAGGTTGGCAGGCAGCAGACTATCATAACGAAAACAGGCGCCATATCGCCTTCCCTGACGCTGTCTGTAAAACCCATTTACGAAAATGCTAATAACTCTACTGTTAGACAACCCGGTCTGGGGCTCTCCCAGGGACGATAGTCCCATACGGGTAAATAAATAAATAGATACATACTGTTAACACGCTAGATTGCTCTGAGAAAGACATACTGTCAATAACGTTCTTAAATTTCATTTTTTTTATTTGCACATGAATTCGCATATATATATATATATATATATATATATATAATATATATATATATATATATATATATATATATATATATATATATATATGCGAGAACTTACACAATATACCACAGACAATTCTTTGTTCAAGGCTAATCTTAACAAGAGACTTGCGATTTACAAACTTGTAAATAATAACAGCAATGCAAAAAGGGGTTCATTCACATCTACTTCTCTTAAACTTCCTGCCGTCGTATCTCAAATTATTTAGCAATGTGAGAAAGCTACCTGAGCGGTACATGAACTGGACACACATGGCTACCTGAATACCATCCTCCTTTTCCCACTACCTGTTCACCGCCGGTCACAATTACCACACATCATCCTCTCTCTCTCTCTCTCTCTCTCTCTCTCTCTCCTCTCTCTCTCATTGTACACCTACTCTGTGCGATACCTCTTATTCGGTTAATCATCTCTCTCTCTCTCTCTCTCTCTCTCTCTCTCTCTCTCTCTCCCTTCAAAAATATATAGAAAATACAATGAAAATTTTACCTCCGGGCTCTTATATATATTATGCAAAATTTACCATGCGTATAAATGCAAAAGGTCTCTTGGAACCTTTGCAAAGCCACTTCGAGAAAACTCCGCTTGCTTAACTTTGCGAAACTTCAATTAGGAAAGATTCCGGAGTCGGAAATTCCCCTCAAATACCCTGTAACACAAACAGTTAGAAAACCTTGAACTTTCTCCTCCACTGTGTATTGCCGTTTTAAAAAATCAACAGACATGAAACCCGACAAAGACGAAACAGAATGTGACAACATATACATTTATATTTCAATGGCAACAAAAAATAAATAAATAAAACTAAAAATAAAACTAAACTCACAGCAAAAGAAAATGAAAGTCAACCCAACAAAATTCCGACTCACGTGATAAAAAGAAACTTATTTCTCCTCATGAGAGTGACATACACAAATAATTTCACCTCAATCTCCCAACAAAAGATCTGATGCAGCCAACCCACCTAAAATTCATCCTATTCCGGAATAATTCAAAAGAAAACTGGCCATCCAATATGTGAACTCTTTCGTCTCCCAGAATAGGACGAGGGTCACTTCAATCATTGCTGAAGATTAAATTTTGACCCTGACCTTGGGTAGCAAATATACAATCCCCTTCCACCGCCCCCTATCCGCCCCCCACCGCCATCCCAACCCCCCTTCCCACAACCCCTAAAAAAGAGACATCTTCTGAGAGAGCAATAAACGAGAGTGGAGCCAGAAATGACAAATACTTGCTGGGGCATCCTGGGAAACCAACACTACAACAAAAAAATC
Organism: Macrobrachium nipponense; assembly: GCF_015104395.2. NCBI lineage: Eukaryota > Metazoa > Arthropoda > Malacostraca > Decapoda > Palaemonidae > Macrobrachium > Macrobrachium nipponense. Next base: position 72,141,467 of record NC_087213.1, on the reverse strand, counting down.
ATGAGAAAAACCATATTTGTGATTCCCGGCGGGAATAAAAGTCATCCATGTATCTCTCTCTGCTTCTAACTAGAGAGAGAGAGAGAGAGAGAGAGAGAGAGAGAGAGAGAGAGAGAGAGAGAGAGAGCCATTTCCACAAAACCAGAAAGCCTGCCTAAGGATCTGGGACAAGAACGTGCGGGTTATTCTCGTCGCATAGAGGAGGCGCTGCACCTGATGCAGCTTTAATAAATGTCACGATAAACACAAGAAATTTCGGTGCAGCCCTTATGGCCAGATATTCTAATGAGCGCAGACGTCGCTTACTCTCACAGAAACTGAACGTTCGTTGCTCGTGACTGCTTATGTATCCATACAGTATCTGTGGAATCTTTTTTTTATCGTAAGAATTCTTTTTCCTTAAATAAAGAGCAAAGGATATCAGAATGAGGTGTTACCACTGCAAAAGGGAAAATTAATTCGGGTTATGATTTCCTGAAATATTTCTGGTACCATTATTACAGATGTGTGCATATATACCGATTCTATACAATTAGAAGAATTAGAATACACAGGTAAAAAAAAAAACTACCACCTACCAAATTAGTAGGCAGAGGTATTTGAGTAAATAGTAAATTACACGTTTCCCTCAGACTATTCTTTCCCGTAACCATCGGGTCAGATATTATGCACACACATAACATATGTATATGCATATATAGCATATATATATATATATATATATAATATATATATATATATATATATATATATATAATATATATATATATATATATATATATATATATATATATATATATATATATATATATATATGACTAGTAAAAGTGTTTCTGTTACAACAGAATTCCATCTAATAAAAGGAGCCCATAAAAACACCAAAATATAGAGAGAAAAAGTACTATATTTCAGAGACTGCTGCCTCTCTCTTTAGGTATATGAAGAGAGACAGCAGTCTCTTGAAATAGAACTTTTCTCTCTATATTTTGTGTTTTTTGGGCTCCTATGATATTATATATATATATATATATATATATATATATATATATATATATATATATATATATATATATATATAATTTATATGCTTATGTATTATATATTAACATACATAAAATACATATATATTTATATATATATATATTATATATATATATATATATATATATGTATATATGTACTATATATATATATATATATATATGTTTGTGTGTGTGTGTGTGGTATAATATCTTAAAAACGAACCGTTGGCTAGTTGATACATCTTGGCAGATGTTGTCATTAGACGACCTCCTTGAGGAAAACTTGGAGACCTCGCTTACAGTTTACGATTTGTTGCCATGGAACCCACATAACCTAATATCATGATGAGGAATTTCGACCACTTCAATGCATAGCAGTATCTTTGAATTTCTTACAATATATGATATATTATTGCATTCATCGGTACGATTTAATTCATTTACTGTTAAATAGTCTTCACAAAGACATGCTCTTTACACAGAACTGTTGTTGTATAGGGAACACTGATTATTTTAAAAATTGAAAGCAGCTGTTCATTGAAACTTATTTGGGAATGTGAGATATGACGAGTCTCTCCTACTTTATCTCATACCCACTCCAATGTATTAAGGAAGAATTTCCAGAGCGGTCCTAAATACCGTATTAAAACAATAGTTTGAATTTTATCAAAAATTGAATTGGTTTAAGTTTTAAGCACAACTGTAAATGATTAAGCACAGCTATGGTATCGATGAAGGAAAATCAAACTAAACATATTAATATGAGCACTGAAGTTTTCACAGGAGTCTCGTCATGCTTTATCTGAAGAACATCTCAGTTCCAGAGGACCTTTATTCCTCACACTGTGGTACTGTCTCCCCTAGGATGCTGAGTAATTGGAACTTTAAAAGATCAAGCTAAGATTCAACGCGTTACTGCTCTAAATAATTTTCCTTGCGTATTTTAATAATTTGCTTACATTTTTATCTTATTTATTTTTTAATATATTTTCTCTTTACTAACAACTATCTCTTTTTCCAGTATTTCATATTACTTTCTGTCATTGTTTCAAATGAACATCATATTCTTTGGAAGCCTGAATTCCAAGTCAATGGCCTTTGTGTGCTTGTTCCATATGAACAATGTTCTCAATAATAATTATAATATCATTTTAGAAACTAAAAGCTACAGTGTGTTCATATTAATACTTGTGTGCGCTTATCGTATGCGTTAATGTTTTACTACTTGTATGCGTTTATCGTATGCGTTAACGTAATTATTTGATAACGAAATATCCGTAGCAAGGGTCAAAAAGCCTACATTACTTTTTTCCGATCGTGACAGCTGCAGTAAACAGTTCAGTATCACCTTTAAAGTTATTGATGGACTCTATGTAAATTCAGCCAGACGTTTTTCGAACATTACATCAACATCTAATATTTTGATGTATTGTAGACACGAAACACATAAATATGGCTAACCTCTAATTTCTAAATACCTTATTTTGACTTCCATAAAATTTAGAACATGAGGGTCCTGCGTCACGTTCAATATCTATTCCAGGGAGATTCTGGAGGGCGATTCTGTTGAAGAAAAAGGTTTACTATTTCTTCTAAACAAAAACATTACAATCTAATACGTATTAACATATCTTTACCTCAACCTGTCACGCTAAAGACAAAAGATTCTGAGACACTCGATACTTATGATAATTATCTGCGAATGACGCTGGAATCATTCTTAGGACAATGTTTTATCTAATCATAAATAAAAGGATGATATTCATCAAAAATGTTGGCATCGATTTTCTTCAGTAAAAGAGAATGAATAAGTGCTAAGGAAAGAAAAATATGCCCCAGGCAGAGAGAGAGAAACATAAAAATGGAAAAATATTTTTCTATTTGTAGTCGATAATGACCCAAAGACAGTGATATATACCTTGACACACGAAAGGTCTAACGCTTATTTTTTGTCTGGCGAAAAAAGAACGCACAAAAGGGGAGGGGCTTCTGATAACTTCTAGAGACAAACCCTTCTATATCTGTCATGGTTTTTGTCGAGTTCAGCAAGATTTACCAAGGTTCTACGACATCTACGGCCACCTTTGAATAAAATATATATAGAAAAGGATAATCCATGTGCTATGAACGAAACGATACAGTT
>NC_087213.1:72127537-72137802 GCF_015104395.2 Macrobrachium nipponense | reverse complement strand
ATTCAAATACAGGAATGTGAAAGCAAAAAATATGCATAGCAACAGTGGCCGGAGAAAGAATTTCAGGATCTATATTGAAAAATGTTGTGTTTTTACGATTGGAGTACGATATGCAAACTAAGGTTAAAAATAGTAAAACCTAAATTTCAAAACATTTTCCATTTCAGGTACTGAACGTATTTTGTCATGTAGGCACAGGCGAACTGAACTAACCCATGGGCCACTTAATATACACTCACAGGCCACTAATACTACGTGTAACATCGGCCAAATCCGAGAAAACAAAGTTCAGTCATCTTATACATGGCTCTCTTCACCGAAATCCGCGAATCGCTCATTTTTCCTCAGTTTATTGCCGATTCTGACAAGTTTGGTGAATCCGTCGAATCGAGAGGATTTACATGATCATTCCCCTTTTGTTGTTTGCTCTTGAAAACTTAAGTCTTCTTTCAGGACGATTGACTATGTATTTTTGGGAGAGTCGAAGGAGTGTCAGGGATACCGATGTGCTTAAGCGATGCCAATATGACCTTGATATACTGGGGTTCCAATCTCTGACCAACACGAACACTTATGACTGATGATCAGTTAATTTCCATCAAATAAATGACGAAAAAGGGCCTCAAAATTCAGGGGTGGCTCACTTTTGAAAGTGCATTCTTCTTAAGAGGTTTGGGAATGTCATTACTAAACAATATATAGACTATACAGATAAAAAGGAAATAACTATTTAAATGCGCACAGCCTATATATGTCACATTCACGGAGATTTAAAAGAGAGAGAAAAAAAAAGGATGTGGAGGCAGAAGGTAATGACATAGCAACTGACTCAACCCCTGAAAAAAAAAAGAAAAAAAAACGAGGCTATGGGATAATTCACAGCCTAGCATAATCAGGTCAGATGCGCTGCTAATCTCGACGGAATGAATACGGGATGTGATGGCCTGACTGTCAGGTGGAAGGACTTTGCCCCTTTATATGAAATAACGCTTTTAGAAAATACAGTAATCCCTAAATCTAAACACTCATGACGACGGCTTTCCTTAAGTTTTATATCCAAGCTAAATAGGCTCTAAACTGTTTAATCCAATTTTTCCTTCAAATCTGAGTTAGAGAAAAACTGAGGTGTCAGTGCCACAGTTCTCATAAAAAAAAAAACAATAAAAACAAATTCGAAAGAAAGTACTCTAAAGTCAGTTCGTCCAAAGATTAAATATGTACATAAATAACTTCAGTTAGCCTGTCTAGCTATTTCCTTCCAATATTTTCCACAGCGCACAAAATGTAATGAAAGCTTAGGTGACAAAGTAATCTTCGTCTTAATACTCAGTACTAAAGGTACATACAAAACATAACACGAGTATTCTCTACATGCTATCAACAACGAAAACCATAGTTCTCTTATATTATATAACTCACCTTGATTCACAAGACTGGTGTTTAGCTCCGCAAGAAAATATCTATGGAAGTTGCTACCTTTATGCTCACGAAGGCAACGTGATCTGAAAAACAAAAACAAATAAATTTTGAGCATTCCTTAGAGGGAAGAATTTTATTATTACATCTGACAAAGTTTTGGTTCATTTTGTGATGAAAACAACCTTTGGCCTCCCGCTATAAAGCTATAAAGGGTTCAGTAAGTTGGGAATAAAAGCCTGTAAGAGTTAGGCCTAAAATTAACGCTCAAATTAGAACTTCTCCCCCTTATTCAATATATATCTACGGTAAACTTGAAGGGGTAGGCGTAACAAGAGAGCTCGTCATTCATAACAAAGTTTAGCCTAGAAAAAAAAAAGAAGCAAAGGCGGTGTGTATAACCGACCCTACTAGCCTATGCTAGGCTTCGCCATGTCAAACTTTGCATCTCTCCATGTTCTTGGTTTAAACCAAATAACCTCCATTTTTCGTCATTACTTACCTGCCCTTCCTAAAACCAAACAGAGCATGTAAAACACTAAAAATACAACCAGGACAAGCACTTTGGCACTAAGAAAGTCTCACCGAAATTCAAGAGAGGTGGTCCTATCTGACTATTCTGGGTTTCGAATACTCCGTAACCAATGGAGATACGAGCTTATAACGACCTTGACTGTTACTTGAACTTAGGTGATTGGTGTATTTCGTTACTGCTATATTATATTTGCTTACCCAGATTACCAGGTCAATAATTTAATCTACTAATACATTATTTATTCTTCAGTCTTACTACTTAACATGTGTTGTGACAAAAGGCATATTTAGTTTTCATGAAGGTTATGCTTAGAATCTTGCAATTAATATTCCTATATTACTATTTAAAATAAACAGGATGCAATCCTCACAACACTACATGGCAACAGAGTTTAGCCCATCACTCGAAAATAGAATCAGTCACACAAACAACAGCAATGTTTCAACTGAGGTCAATTCATGATGGTTTACATCTTGCCTGTCTTAAGTGCTCAAATTCTCGATTAAATATCTGAGTCGTTATTAAAAGCAAAAATAACAAACAAGTCCGTCGTTTTGACGCTGACGGTAAATCCGCAGCACCCCATATTAGGCGGGTAGTGCGGTCGGCGAATCTCACGTGGTGCACTGTAAGCATTCCAGGGGTGGTCGCAACGTCCATTCGGCCCATAGGTACAGCCACTTATTAGCCTTTTACAGGGAACGGACGTACCTCCGTTTCCACTTCCTTTCTTTCATTGCTGTCCAACATCTCAAACTATCACTTATTAGTGCAACAGTGGGGTTATCTCCCAACTCCACCTTTAGATCTTTGTGCTTCATCACCTTCACTTTCTGGATCTCTTAATCTTGCTGTCCAACCACTTCATCTGTCTTAAGCGCTGAATGGCGACACAACCCCAAAACTTGGCCTGACAGTATGAATTTCATCATTCAAATCCAAATGATCCTAAGCACCTTCTACTGGTTACAATACCCGTGGCAATAATAATAAAGGCGTCTCACTTGGCTACAATAATGTCAGCTATGGCCACCTACCGTCAGATCAAACAGACTATGGTAACGAACTTCCAAACTTTATATTTACAATAAAAATGATCCTAAGCACCCACTACTGGTTACACTACCTGTGGCAATAATAATAAAGGCGTCTCACTTGGCTACAATATCAGATATGGCCACCTGCCGTCAGATCAAACGGACTATGGTAATGAACTTCCAAACTTTATATTTACAGAGTTCATTAAAACAGGAATTTCAGGTTGTTTCCCAGGTCTGGTGAGTCATGGGCGGGAATCTTGCAGTGCTTATCACGTAGAACACGCGCGAGGCTGACTGAAGAAAATATCATTCAGTTCTGCAGACAACTCAGGAACAAGTAATACATTAGTTATGTGTTTAAGTTGGTTAACAATGTCTCGTGATGCACGTATCATCTGAGGCTAGTGTGACGTCATACATGCGCATGCACCACATTGCTATACGTGTTTGCGGATTTTAGTTTTCCGTAAAAGAAAAAAAATAGCACACACACACACATTGAGATGGCTATTTGTCTGTCTATCTGCACTTTTACTGTCCGCTCTCAGATCTTGAAAACTACTGAGGCTAAGCGGCTGCAAATAGTATGGTGATAATCCAACCTACAATCATCAAACATACCAAATTGCTGTCCTCTAACCTCCGTAGTTTTATTTTATTTAAGGTTAAAATTGACCATTATCATGCGTCTGGCACGGCTATACATGCAATCAACACAGGCCACCACAGGGCCATGGGTGAAAGTTTCATGGGCCGCGGCTGAGTTTCATACAGCATTATACTCTGTACAGAAAACGCGATTCGGCGCATTTTTTATTTGTTTTTCTCATTCCGAAACTATGACGCGTATTGGTGAAGGCTAATCTGTGATATTCGTATTATAAAATATAGTAAATATAATTCATGCAAAAAATCAGACTAATAATTCAGTCGAAATTATTATCACCATCCTTTTAATTAATGTTCCTGTCAACAAACTGTAGGCTTCATACCCAACTACTTTAGAGTAATCAAGACTATCTCCATCAATGAGTTCATACACAGTATTTATCACATAACGCTATATTCCTTTACAATAGCTATTATACGATTTCGTTTTTACTTAGATCTCACGAAAGCTATGATCAGTGTTGCCTCCCATTACAGATGATTTATAAGAAATTCAATAAGTAAATTTTAATGGGTTACAAAAAGAAAGCAAACAAACGGTAATTACAAACATTCCCCCATATAGATACTCTTAACATTAGAAGTAATAGTAATATTGCTCGAATTTGTGTCAGTGATACATGTAGCATATTACACACAAATAAATATTACATCTTACTACATACTCCTTTCTTAATAAGGCAACATTAGCCCTGAAGACAAGGCAGATGTCATTTTCCTAATCTGGACAAGATGATACTCGACAGTTACATGGAAAATAAGCTGATGTAGGATACCTTTTAAGTTTCAAAAAACAAATATTTGTACAACGCACTCGCAAGAAAACATATATACATACATACATACATATTTATATATATATTTATATATATATATGTATGTGTGTGTGTGCGCGCGCGCGTGTGTGTGTGTGTATAAACCGGTAAAAATAACTGATTGACCTAATGTATGTATGTATGTATGTGTGTATATATATATATATATATATAATATTATATATATATATATATATATATGTTTGTGTATGTATGTATATATACATGCATACATACATATATGTATATATATATATATATATATATATATATATATATATATATATATATATATAACACACGTATATATACATATATGTGTGTATAAAATCGGTAAAAATAACTCAATGGTTTGATGAAAATGGCCACAGCCAATACAGCTCGCCGTTGGACTAAAGGAGAAAGAAAATAGCCATGACAATTTTGGGCAGAAATACCCGAAACAAGAGACACAAAATCCACTGGGCATTGTATAAAATAGCGCAAATCTAGTTACTCAAATGTGAGAGCCAAATATCTTGAGGAGTCCGTACATCCCTGAAAAATTCCCAACCTGCAACAACCCACCATCATATTTCTCATTACCAAAAATAGAAGCAATTCCCTTGACGAGATGACTATGGTAGACCTGAATTGGGTATATTTCCTTAATAATTGTACTAGCTGACCAATCCGGCTGTGCCCAGGATAACTCTGAATGGCAACCGATGAAATCTCTCTGTCTCCAACTCTCCCTAACCATTCGAGTCTCTCTCTCTCTCTCTCTCTCTCTCTCTCTCTCTCCCCACCCCCTTTGGTGCCATTGCTGCCTTACCCCCACAGTATTCTTTTCCAGTTATTAAGTCATATGTATACCGGAATTAGGTATGATAAATTCGTAAAGTTTATTTAGTCGGTAAGTCTATGGGCAGAACCAGCCCCGTTTCAGGGAAGCCCTTCCCTTCCCACCCCAACCCCCTATGGTTCGCTTAGGTGCAAGTGAAGTCTTACCCCTACAGTGCTTATTTCTAGAGAGTATGTCACATGTATACCAAGTTTGGTTGAAAGTGCTGAATGCATTTCAGACTTATGCTGGAATACACACACACATACATACATACATTTTATATAATATATATATATATATATATATATATATATATATATATATATATACGTATATATATATATCTATATATATATATATATATATATATATAGAGGATAGATAGATAGATAAAGGAAAGGGAAATCGACATTTGGATCATTGGCATTCTCCGTCGAAAAATGTCATCAAATAGGCCTTTTTGAACCATTGACGCACTGAGAGAGCTGGTGTCTTTTTTTGAAGAAGAAGAATTGAGGAGCATGCCTTGCATGTTTACAAAGGTCTATGTTTAATGTAAGGTTTGAAAATCATTCTTGCCTAATTATGCTCATCTTACATGAATAAGATACCGATGAAATACATAACTTCCAATGGAGGCGAATGGTGTCAAAGCCTTAGATCCAAGTGCAAAATATTTGAAGTAATTATGATACCCGATAGCGGGAAACGAACCCGCGTCCCATAATCACAACGAGGTCCCGTTGCAGACCTAACCACGAGAAACATGAAAGTCTATTGCCTCTCGTACAAACATATATATATATAAATTTAATAGAATTGTCTACAGACCCATCCTCACCATGGTAGCCAAGTGGGCAATCGTATCATAGCTTTTAGGTTGAAATATACATGTAGAATCTACTGGTCACTTTTTCACCAGATACATAATGTGTTAGTAATAACCACAGTGCCCTCTTAACTTCTAGAATTCTCGCGTTTTTGGATACACTTGTCACTATAAAACCTTATTTCCTGAAGCATTTATGATGTCTTGTACCTGTAGAATTCAGATATATTTATTAGTCACATGCTAAAACACACACCCAAAAATTTTTGTCATGGTTGTCATTGATTTTCATTAATATTTTTGCATTGCATGTTTTCGTTTCTTCTAATTTTCTCTCTTGATTATAACTGAATAGTAAATGAGCTTACTCGGACGGTTAGCTACCCGCCCAAGTAATTCAAGTTTTTCCTGCTGAAGTGTCACTGTTTCCACAGTGAAGTCTCCTACCCCTCCCGGGACGCCAAGTCCATTGAAATATTCAACCAGGAATTCCGAAGCCCAACTACTCACCAATATTCAATCCAGAGTCTTCATAATTCCAATATACCGAAAGATATTCAACTGGATGTAATGATTCCCAAATACAGCTTGCCATTCAATGAAGAAATATTATTCCCTATACATTTACTTATACAAAATGGAATCGAGCTTGACAAAAGAACCTGCATATTAATTCCCGGGATGATATTGGCGAAAGGCAATACCATAAAAATATGAAATCTAGAGCCACAGAAATGTAATATTATCGAGTTTTTTCAAGTCAGCTGCTTTGGAGAAAAGCAAAGAAAGCCATGGAATTTTTTCCTTTTTGTTATCTCTGTACTTTGTACTCTCTCGTTGCCTTGCTAAATTTTAAACCAATACCTCTCTCTCTCTCTCTCTCTCTCAGTCGGATGTCGGGTTTTTTTCTGACCAATTCAACTGAAGTCGAACCCATAGCCAAATGCTGGATATTTTACTGCCCTTCAGAATGTACATGTACGTCAAGACACATTTTTATCCCCGGAAGAGAAGCGTTTTCTTAAATATTTAACTACTTGGACACTTTGCTTTGATAGCAATATTGAGTGGATTAGCTGTAAAGGCATTCTCTGGCGGCACCAATGGGTAGTCTTTCCCCCTCTTCTTTCTTTCTTCCTTCCACTTGGTATTACAAGAGATGAGAATTCTCTTTGCAGAAAAAAAAAACCGCTGTTCCATCTCTGGAGACAATTCTCTTTGAAAGCCTTAAAAAGCTATCCCAACACCCAGTCATAAAAATTGAACCGGGAAAACAATAGCTCATATAAATATCAGCAACAGAAATAACTTGCCTCCAGCACCTCTGATACCCCCATGCCCACTATCAACACAGCCCACACAAACCCCCCCCCCCCCCCCCCCCCCCCCCCCCACAAAGCCCTTCCCGCCAACCAATCCACCAAACACCACAAAGAGGACGGAACAGCGGGAGAGGAAGGAAGGCCAAGTAATGTACCTTCCTTTGATAATCCTCCGAGAACAAAAGCGACTGTTTTGTGTTGTGCCTTTTGTATTGTGCGGTTTTCATGATCATTGCAAGGAGCTTCTTAGGAATGCAACTAAACAATGAATCTCGAGACAGTCCTGTACCCGGACCTCACACACGGGGAAAAAATGAAATAAAAAAAGTCGCCATTCCGGTTCTGAGACAACTACATATATAGAAAAGGCGCCAGTCTGAAACATCGTCTAAATCCAGTTAATGGTTGATTAAACACACACATTACCCCAAACGCAATGCTGTGAAATTTCATAGTTTATGAATTTACAGCGACTCCAAATTTCACGAGAAAAATAAAGAGCGATTTAGAAGGGGAAGGAAGCGAAAAACAGGCTAACTATATTCATTCCAACTTCCTTTTTTATTCCAAATTTGATAAACATCGTTCCTCAGGCAAAGCCTACTTGACACGTGACACCTCGAGTAAAATCATAGTCACTTATCTTGTGTCAACAAGAAAAACAGATTTATATTTCTGGAATAAGAGACGGACAAGCAAAACCTGATCCCGAACCGAAGAATGGATCTGTCCGCCGTTTTTATTTTGACTCACCTGTCAGTCTCTCCCGATACATTCATAGTAAAAAAACAGAGAGAGAGAGAGAGAGAGAGAGAGAGAGAGAGAGAGAGAGAGAGAAGTATGCCGATTTTCCTATCGATTGCACGTAACTGAGATACCGTTCAAAGTGTAGGAATGAGTAGTATGAATTCCTTCCACGTTATACTTCCCTATCATCAAGTCATTTACTGTAAAAATTTGTAGTGATAAGAACGAGACGGTAACGATGCATGAATCACACACAAATTCATATCTACCAATTAAACCTAAATACATACAGAAAGGAAGCACTGTACCTATTCATAAATCCAATTATTGCTACACTATTCACAATAAATAACTGCCAGATTTCACCAACATTTTCAGTATCATTCAAATCACTAGAGAATAAAACAAAAGAAGTAACCCGAGGAGAGAGAGAGAGAGAGAGAGAGAGAGAGAGAGAGAGAGAGAGAGAGGAGGATGGAAGAGAATGAGAGAGAGAGAGGTAATTATCTGCAGGAAGGAAGACCTTCTCGTGACCGGAAATTACATTAAATACATTCAAGTGACGAGGACATCGGCGACAGCATACCATTATTAGCACTGCGTCATCGCACCGGTTAGCGCTCTCAAAGCAAAGGAAACGGAATCTCGCCTTGACTAATTACAAAATAGAAATGCTTATATTATTTTCTTGGATGGTGCCTGCACATGCAAGCATACAATGTAAAAACATTAAAATGTCTTTGTTATCAAGATTGAATTATGTACAGAAAAAAACCCGTGTGACCAAGGAAACTCCACATGACCTTGACCTCCACATGAAACAAGCCAGGACAAGACGAAACGTTCCTTTTCATATTATTTCGTATGGCTGTGGAAATGCAAGCCTTTTATCTTTTCTTCTATCATACGAGCTTATAATATCCTTCATAACAATCAGTCTAAATCGCTTTCATAATATTTTCTATAATATTTTCTACGGCAACTGTCTCTAAATATCTTTGACTGCGACATTCATCATTTCTTCAAGGATTTCTCTCATAATGTCTTTGATCATAGTATTACCCCACATATATCTCATTTCCTCGTTCACTTTCTCTCACAACCACCTGACCACTGGACAGGGAACAGCAGAGGATAATAAGATAATATATTTCCTTTGTTTGATTGTGGGGCTCTGTGAGTAATTTCTTTATGATCAGTTCTATATAATTTCTTATAGAAGTTATACAGTTACTTTTCTAATACATATCTCGACCTCGCTTCCCTATGCCCATTATCATTCTATGCAATGAAAAATAAGGTGTCATAATTAAGAAAATAAATAAAAGAAATGGAACTATTCGTAAGAAGTACAGCAGTCAAACGAGATAATCACAATAGCACAGATGGGCAACTTTCAGTCAGAGAGAGAGAGAGAGAGAGAGAGAGAGAGAGAGAGAGAGAGAGAGAGAGAGAGAGAGCTAATGTTGAAAGGATATTCAGTGTATCACTTAAGATTGGTTTACATGTATGTTTAAGAAAGCAGAAGTGAAACTCTTTTTTATGGACGTCAATGCAAGAGCAGACCCTTGATTGACAACGTGACTCGCGAACACCTTGACCCGAGCGTTTCATCCTTCTAGCTATGACGTCTCCTCAAGACACGAATAACACTTTTCGGTGGTGCGTACTTCCCAAAATGTCAGAAGACCTGTGCAATGGAATCCAATAATTATTGAGCGGCGATACAGTTACGCTTATTATTCTAACCGTTCCAATCTATGGTGGGGAAATTCGACTTGCCATTATAAACCTGACAGATTTTCATTATTAATTATTGTTAGTATTATTATTATTACTCATACTGAGCATAATTTCGTATACAACAAGTCAGCAAAATTAAATAAGACAGCAAAGGAAGTAAACTCATTATATATGAAAAATTACGCAAAATATATAAAGGAAATTGTAAAACAAGTGGATTTTTTTCTTTTTCAGCAATATTACAAATGAATGATTTCCTGTACAGGCAGCCAATTTCTTGCAAGCTCACTTATCCACAGAACAATGAGAGTACTAGAAAACCA
>NC_087213.1:72110037-72122537 GCF_015104395.2 Macrobrachium nipponense | reverse complement strand
GGGGAGGCTAAAATTACAGTAATCCTCGTAACTGGCGTCATCCAATTAGATCGGGAACTACGCTCTTGTCTTCGGCGACTTAAGTGAACTCAGCATAAAACTTCGGAGTTTTCTTTTACCCAGAGAGTTGTAGGAGGGAAATTTCGCAACAGGAAAAATGACTTGGAATTTCCACCAACAGAAAGATTTTGATTTAATTACCTTAAATATTTTTCGGGTGAAGAAACAAAAAAATAGAACCGTCGGCTCCGTATTACTAATCAACAACAAAAAGGCTTAAAAATACGAGTATTTATTGTCACTTTATTTGTTTTCCCTTCTATCATTCAGATTCCAGTCAATTTCAGAAATATAAACAGCTGATTTAATATAATTGAATGTTCTTCGAGTAGTCAGAAATGATCTTATCTTCCAAAATCATAAGACGGATGATAAGTAGTTATTATTCAATTCTTAAACAGAATCCTTTTCGTTAATGATAAATTCTGTTGTTTCATTTCCAACAGCCCTTATCCCTTTATTTCTAAGACACTATAAAAAGTAAGTGAAATCTAAAAATATTGATTGCCGATTGTCAATATACATATAGGAAGCAATTAGGCACCTGCTATTTGCAAAAGCATCTTGTTAAGGGTTTTGAGTGCAGAGTAATTCAAATAGACTTTAGTGCTGCTTTCGACTAAGTAAGTCATAAGGTACTTATTTATAAACTTCAGAATCTTGGAGTGGGTGGATATGTTTTATGATTACTTCAAGATTTCCCTTCAGGTAGGCAGCAGCGAGTTGCTGTTGATGGCTTAAGCGAAACAAAACCTATGATGCAACACTTGAGGGAGTAGTAAGTCTCCTCTTTTAGGAAAATGAAGCTGCCCTTAATCGCAATCGTGACATGGACCAGATCACTGAATGGTATAGTCGGTGGGGTATGAGGCTGAACTCCAGTAGAGCGAAAACACTCTTGATTATCAGCTCTCGTTTAGATTTTTCACCCCATCCTCCCTTCAGGAGGAAACTTGAACTATTTCAGGTTTTACTTTTGACTCTCATGTTACTTTTGAAAAACATCTAATCATCTAATTAAAGTGAAGTATTGTTCGTATGGCTTCATGTACTTATAACGGTGATAAGTTTTAGGTTTTTTGTATTTACTAAATGTCTTCCCCTGTGAGGATGTCTGTTTCTGCCAGATCGAGTAGTTAGTGGTAGTAGGTTTCTGTTTCCTAATATTAGCAGTTATGACTTGACCAACGACAGATGGTGTCTTGCTTGTGAATTTTTCATAAGCTGTATTTAAAGAGATCTTTCACATTCAAAGTTGATCCATGGTCCACTTTCCCTGCCGAGAGCAACCAGATCTGCTGAACATCAGCACCATTATGCAATCAATGTACTTTGCTGTCTAACTTCTCAAATTCAGAGGCCCTTTATTCCTCACACTGTCAGACTCTGGAACAGCCTCCCTGAGGATGGCGTCCAACTGGAATTCCAGGCGTCCAACTGGAATTCCAGAAGATCAAGCGAAGAGGCAATGCATTACTGCATTAATACAGTTCTCCTGGTATTTTCATTTTTAATTATTTTTTTTCTATCTATTTATTTATTTGTTGCTTTCCATTTTTTAATAGGCGATCTTTTATTTCTGTACTTCCCATTATTTTTTTGCAAATGAACACCACTTTGTTTGGAAGCTTGAACTTCAAGTCAATGGGCCTTGTAGGCTTGTTCCAAATGAATATGATTCATCTTCTGAGTAATAATAATAATAATAATAATAATAATAATAATAATAATAATAATAATAATAATAATAGTAATAATAATAATAATAAAATAATAATAATAATAATAATAATAATAAAATAATAATAATAATAATAATAGTCTTTTGATAAAAATTTCAAAAAAACTATGAAAGTATATGTTGAATCTAAAGTTTCACTTTATTTGTTAATCCTAACTTTTGACTATGATTTTCTCTTAAAGCAAGTAGGCTTTATTGATTTGTATTCAGCTGATAAAATCGAGGTCAAAATATCTAAAAGAGCATTCATTTTCTTTCATTTTTCAAACATTCATTACCTCGCCTTCTTTCTAATATTTATCGTCTACATCTTTAAAAGTTACACATATAAAGCATATATATATAAAAGGAATTAATAGCCGATTTTATATATATTCTTATTAAATTGTATGCAAACTGGAATGTCAACTAAATGTTAGAATCTATCGCCGGTCTGAAAGAGAGGAAAGTCATGGGAAAGGAAAAACAAACGGGCTAAAAAGAAAAAAAGTTGCAAGAAATAAAAGTCCCCATTACCTGCAACAGCATAATCAGCAAGCACAGACGTTTATAAACGCAAAATACCCAAGGCTGCATCCAAAATGAGGATTTCAAAAGCTTCCTAGTCAACACTGGCATGGTTTTATCTTTCTAGGGGAAAGAAAAAATGACATCCTTGCTTAACTTCACATACTCTCTCTCTCTCTCTCTCTCTCTCTCTCTCTCTCTCTCCCTTCCATCGACTCATTTCTACATATGGCCTTTCAACGCTTGGCAGCAACAAGCGATTCGCTAAGCGTCAATATCCCGGACGACGCAAATGTCCCTGAATTTTTCAATGACCTGACAGACGACAAGGGAGAGCCTCAGGACACTGGAAAAGAGAAACTTCCAGTGACTGTTCAGGCTGTCAATCTTTCCCGTCACTTCTTGGAAACCTTGTTAATCTCTCTCTCTCTCTCTCTCTCTCTCTCTCTCTCTCTCTCTCTCTCTCTCTCTCCCCATAAAAAAGGCGAGTCCAAAGTCGATACATAACTTAAATGTGGCGTTCATCATATTGATTACTCCTAACATAGGTCTGTCACAGCTTTTATTATTATTATTATTATTATTATTATTATTATTATTATTATTATTATTATTATTATTATTATTATTATTATGAAGGTGTAAAGACTGAACTCAACAGAAAGCTTGGGAATAAAGTTAATAAACAGAGACATTTTGATTAAAAAAAAAAAAAAAAAAATCAACGAGAGCGGTTATTCAAAATTCACAACATTCCAAACCAAACGCCGTCAATGTCTACATTCCTAAGTTCGGTGGCATTTGGGTCGAACAGTGTTAAGGAACCGAACAATGAAACGTTGTAGACAAAAACATAACTAATTCAAGTCCGTTCTTGGCAGTCCGTACGGGACGGACTCAATCACTGAAATATGGATGGATAAACATGACGCTTTAGTTTACTAACTCTTTTATCAAACATGAACAATTATTTTACTAAGTGACGATGCAGGAACTCATTACAAAAATGTACATTTGAATGTATTCGTTTTACCTTGTATTCACTTGCTAATAATCTCACCCCTACCTATTTTACATTCAACTCATTCAGTTTTTTCCTTTTCCAGATGAGTATTATATTGCCTGGAAGCTTACTACTAAAAGTAATATAACCTTTTGGCTCCTCTCATGCGAGGTTGTGCAAAGTACGAAATCTATTCATATTCATAGTTGTTTTTTCTCTTCTTTTTTTTTAAGAAAACGCTATGCAAAATGTAAATTCTCTACTGCAAACAAGGGAGATTATGGTCCGAACATGGTTGTATGGATATCATGCGATATTACATTTAGAGGAATGGACTACATTTATACACTGCACAAAAGTACCACTTCTACTCAGAAAAACCATAAACTTTAACCGAGCTGCATTTGACGGAAGGAATCCTGTACGGTAAGCTTTGAAGAATCCAAAGTCAAGAGCCAGTGAACACAAATGCAGCTTCTCGATTTCCATCAGGTCGAAAGGAATTTTACCTAATATTGTGGCCGCTTCTGCAATTCACAAGGGGAAGGATACAGGAATAGCGACCCAAAGAGCAATGGCATCTGTAAAAGCAAAACCTTTGTTTTCGACCATTGCGACGTATCATGAATAAACAGTGTAAAATTTGTAATTAAACTGTAATAGATGTATACCGCATTGTGCTGCTTTTATCAAAGTTGAGGCATTGAGCAAATGACATTCAATCAGATCCATTTTTAAAGGCTAAGTATTTACGCCGCATACTTACCAGATCTCTTCAAATAATCCTCCCTGTCCAAATGGCCAAACACAAAGGAAAAATTACATACAAAACACCGAAAGGTAAATAACTATAACGCGCAAAATAGAAAATTACTCTTATAGTTATGGATATAGCAATCTGTGAAAACATTAGTACACATCAGTCAATATGAAATACAATCATTCATTGCATCCAATTATCCCCAAATCGGTCATGAGACTGACATTTCATTTCATTGCCAATACACACAAATTCTCATAGGAAACTTAAAGAAAGAGATGGCATTTGAAATATTTTAAGAAGAAATTCACATACCTCCCTGAGAGAATAATCCGTGCTTCGTGAATATCATCGAAAATATGATTCCCCAAAATCAGACGTACAAACACAATGAATGCTATTTCGACCGCAATTTCTCTCTGAGTCAGCTTAACGGATTATGGAGGCTTTACCTGTCAAAAGTAAACGCGCGCATATAAAACCAAAATAACGCGCGTATGTATTAGTTCCAGATCGTGCTGGGGGAGATTTATCTATCTAAATATTGACAGTTTCGCAAATGTATGAAATCTAAAAAAAAACATCCGCCAGCTCTTCTCTCAATGTTATACACACGCATGTGTGTGTGTGTATATATATATATATATATTATATATATATATATATATATATATATATAATATATATAATATATATATATCTAATAAAAGGAGCCCATAAAAACAGCAAAATGTAGAGAGAAAAGTACTATATTTGAGAGACTACTGTCTCTCTCTTCAGGTATATGAATGAGAAAAGTTTACAGAAAAGGTGGTATTTATACCAAGAGATTCGTCCACAAGTAAGCCAATTTAGGTCACCCCCGCTGATAATCTTCCTTTAATCTTCTTAAGCGTTGGTTGAATGAACACTGCGTCGACGATGTCCGATGTCCAATTCCCTTTTAAGATGTTCATTACCTGCTTCTCTTTTATTAAGGCCGATTCCATCATTTGACTCTTGTACCGGCAGTTGCTGCTATAAATTACACGTGACATATTCCAGTTTATTCTATGGGTTTATGTTCATTTATATGGTTGAAAATAGCCGAGTTCTGTTGTCCATACCTAACTGACCGTTTGTGTTGTATTAATCTCTGGGGAAGTGATTTACCTGTAAATCCGATGTAAGATTGGTCACAGTCCAGGCATGGAATCTCATATACCCCAGATGTTTTAATAATCAGAGACACGACAGAATACAAATTTACCATATACAGAAAACCAACGTTCTCACTTTCATATATTCACTACTTTAGCTATCATGACAATAATATCAAGATAGGTGTAGCTAGCAACCTATTCTTAAGAGCCTTACGAATTTGTTCCCCAGATTTCCTGGAAAAAGAATTTGAACTAATTCGCAAGCAACTTTCATCTTTAAAGTATCCTGACCATATAATTGAGAAAGCAATTCAAAAAGCAAACGTAATTTTCTACCGACCCCCTAAAGACAAGACCAGAGACACACCCAACAAAATTCCCCACCTGGAGACGATTAAGAGAGTAACTCACACCCTTGGGAAATCCAACCCTTTTGCATTTACCTACCCAAATACCTTAGCCAAATCCCTGATTAACGTCCAACAAAAGACATCGCCCAAAGACTCTGGGGTATATGAGATTCCATGCCAGGACTGTGACCAATCTTACATCGGATTTACAGGTAAATCACTTCCCCAGAGATTAATACAACACAAACGGTCAGTTTAGGTATGGACAAACAGAACTCGGCTATTTTCAACCATATAAATGAACATAACCATAGGAATATAAACTGGAATATGTCACATGTAATTTATAGCAGCAACTGCCGGTACAAGAGTCAAATGATGGAATCGGCCTTAATAAAAGAGAAGCAGGTAATGAACATCTCAAAAGGGAATTGGACATCGGACATCGTCGACGCAGTGTTCATTCAACCAACGCTTAAGAAGATTAAAGGAAGATTATCAGCGGGGGTGACCTAAATTGGCTTACTTGTGGACGAATCTCTTGGTATAAATACCACCTTTTCTGTAAACTTTTCTCATTCATATAAACCCTGAAGAGAGAGACAGCAGTCTCTGAAATATTGTACTTTTCTCTCTACATTTTGCTGTTTTATGGGCTCCTTTTATTAGATGGAATTCTGTTGTTACAGACATTTTTTACCAGTCATACATATATATATATATATATTATATATATATATAGTATATATATATATATATATATATATATATATATAATATATACACGACACATATAAAAACACAGTGTGTGGGCGTATGTGTGTGTGTTTATTGACAAATATTCAAAATACTGACTTATTTTTATCATATCAAGATATATATATATATATATATATATATATATATATATATATATATATATATATATATACATATATATACATATATATATATATATATATATATATATATATATATATATATGATAAAATAAGTCAGCCTTTTGAATATTGTCAATAAAGAAACACACAAACGCACACACATGTCTATGTATGTATATATATATATATATATATATTATATATAATATAATATATATATATTATATAAATGTTATATACATATATATAGTCTATTAAGATAAAATATGTCAGTATTTCGAATATTTGCCAATAAACACATGCACATAACAGCGTGCACACACGCGCGCGCGCGCACACACATATATATCATATAATATATAGTAATAATAACCTATATTATTATATATAATACTATAATAATATATATTATAAATATATATTATATATATATATATTATTATATAATATATATATATATATATATATATTATATATATATAGACCCGTGGTATGGATACAATGCTAACGGAATACTAACGTTAAAAACGATAAAACATTTTCATATTTTCAATGGAGTAACATACAAAACAGTCAAGATCAAATTTTGCGCGCAACGAAGTACATTATTACTAAGCTCATTGATGCAAAAGTTGAATAAAATGACATTTAATAAGAGCAGCATCAAGAACAACAACGGAAGAAACCTAAGGCTAAAATGAATGACAAGAACGTGAAAACTACAGTACTAAAATAAGAGGGAACATAAATACTACTTAGATGTCCACAACTTTGAGGCAGATACGAAGATAGATGGCCAATAAAACATTGTGGAGAGAGAGAGAGAGAGAGAGAGAGAGAGAGAGAGAGAGAGAGAGAGAGAGAGAGCACCATTTCTCTTTGTGATATTTTCTGGCTGACCAGAACCGACCGACGTAATGCCCCAGAAAGCGTTTTGGCAAATCAGCAGCGATGTTACCCAAACCGGCCCTTGTTATCTTTACGACCTCGTCTGCCGAGTCACTTACTGCTATTTCTCCAATTATCTCTGTTCCCCGAAGATAGCCCCAAGGAGGTCAGAGTCCAGACATTCCTACAAGCTCGCGAGTTCTCTAATACTGCCGAAATGTTTTTGCTAAGTTCCTCCAGTACGATCAACTGACCTTAGATTCAATTCTCTCTTTTCAGGAGAGCAAAAGTGTAATAAGGCATAATCAGAAATTCTGACATTCAGTCCTATGGTATATAAAGCGTATGAATCCCTGCTACGTTGTTTCAAAACCGTTGACTTAGTTTGTGCAACACAAGCATGTTTTTAGAGATAAGTCCTGAGAGACATATTTTTTTCTTTTTTGAGTGGCGAAGCTAACATTTTTAAAGTTTTGGTCTCCTGTTAAAATAAATGAAAAAGAAAATAGCCTTTTTGACCACTGAATTTGTATCCCACAGCTATTTACGGCATTTTATTCTCTACATGTTTTTGCTTCCAATTTATAGAAAATAGAATAGTATATATGGAGGCAAAATCGTTACCCCTTTATGTCCTCAGGCAAGTGGACGCGTCGATAAATTCGTATCCTTCCGTAGCATTTCCAATTGCTTCCCGGGACGAAATGAGACTTTTTCAATCCTTTCAAACTGGAGTCTATTCCAAGTCAATTTAAATAAAAAGTCTCTGCCAGAGGTATTTCATCTCAGGATTGTACAAAATGACCCGGTTACTCCCAACGATTATCGCATCGCAGTAAGATTCACGATCAAATTATTCCTTCCTTGCGGCTGGAGATGTATCTTGGAAATCTACAAGCATTCTCTCTCTCTCTCTCTCTCTCTCTCTCTCTCTCTCTCTCTCTCTCTCTCTCTCAACATGACTATTAACGAATGTGGACAAGTGAACAATAGTATGTTGTCTTGCACATGGCATGAAATAGAACTAGAGGAGAGCGCCCTATCAGTTGTCTACAGCTCCTTTGAAAAGGTCCATAAGACCATTCATCAGTTTCTGGCAACGGCAATTGTACCCTAAGACGAGATCTAAGTATTTTATCCTTTCACTGGTTCCCAAAGCGTTATGACGTCGCCACATTGTAGGTCATATTTCGGCCAGCTTTCTTGAGAATAAAATCAAACAATACCTTGGATTTTCATAAAATCTCGTAATTTGCTTTTTTTTTTTTTTTTTTTTTTTTTTTTTTTTTTTTTTTTGCTAATCCACACTCGAATTCTAGTTGATGACAGAAACAACCTTATATGGATAAAAAATATCGCAAAAATAATAATAATAATCATCATCATCATTACAAAAGCATTCGTCATCCAAAGCTTAACAAAACAGAATGGAATATTTGGGAAATATGTGTTCATGATATGTATTAATTGTAAAAATCTGAAGGACACCCTTAAAAAATGCTGAATGATAAACAGCGCTGGGCCATTACACAATAAATCAAATTTCCGTTATAATCAATATCCGCAACGAAACTGCTTTGCATGGCAAACACATTATGCCAAAACTTGTGGATGTAAGGTTAGTTATGCGTCAAGCGGCAGACCAATAAATTTCAGAGGTGGTCAGGAGAATAATTTAAACGAACAGCCACAGAAAACTTTTGAGGAATATTTTTGGACACGCCAACAGCAAATGTACGGTTTAATCTATAAGCTTTTCTTAGTTTACATAATGCGTCGTAGAAGTATAACTAAGGATTCTGATACGATTTGATGCGAGTCATTATTTCAAGGTGTGATGGACAATCGTCAAGGCCATTTGATTTTGTCATTATCGACCGACGGCCCTCACATAACGGCATTAGAATTCTTCGTGTCCATATCTCTGGCGAGACCAATCCCCGTGGAAAAAAAGAACTGTACCAATGGACTCATTACCATTATTGTGGGTGTAGTTGATGATGGTGGTGATGATGTATTTGGATATCAAACTAACACCTAGTATGCTTTTATTTTCAATGGGATGGACAAAAATGATAAGAATATCAATGGCCAAGAAGTTTGAACCTTAAAAGTCACTACCTTCATATAAAAAGAGGTAACAAAGCAAATAAGCTACTCTTATGTCTATATCAGGGGTTTCCTTAGCATTGGAGGGTATAAAAAATTAAAAAATACAATATATAATGTAAAATATCTAATCATGATACATAAATACCACTCAGGTTTTTGCTAGTTTACTGCACGAACCCAAAACAATATCTGTAATTTTGTAAACTATTATTACACAATACTTTTATTTCTCACACAAAAACACACATATATGTACAGACGGGTGTGCACACGTGTGTGAAACATATACGCAACAAACCACAAAATACAGAGAGAGAGAGAGAGAGGAGAGAGAGAGGAGAGAGAGAGAGAGAGAGAGAGAGAGAGATTGTAATAAAAGGGTGGTTCTTGTCTTCAAGGGCGGTGGTTTATCAATGGCCGGAGTTCAAAGTGATCCACTTGCACCGACTTAATATGTATTTCATGCAAGACATACACCTGTGGTCCACTTATACTTTACAAAAGAGGAGACTCGCTTTAAGAACCACTATGGAGTTGCCCTGCACCTCCCCACACTCCCTTCTGTGGGCTGCCTCTGTTTTTATATGTTGGGAAGATTAATCATTTTCAGTATTGCCAACAATTCCTCCATCCCTTTCCCTCTCTCTCTAACCACACCAACAGGCAAAAACTAAACGTATTTCTCTCGTATCAAAGACCCCAGTTACTTATCACAAACGTACTCTTCGGTTAGACAGTAATTCCAAGGAGAACTGAAGTAACATTTCATTAATCATGGACGCTTAGCTATCGTCAAAGGAAAAGAACTGAAAGACCAATAAGGAAGGAAGGTTATCATTAAGTTACGTCTATCAATAATTATCGCTGAATGTGTTATTAATGCATATCCTCTCATCAGGATATTGCTATTATTCAGTTCCACAGATTTTATATATTTGGGTAACCGGAAATTAAAGGTTTTGTCGTGTGTCTTTCACAGAGACAATGAAACACTTCTGTTATTGATTTATGGGTCATATGGGTCGGAAACACATCATACTGCTAAGTCTACCGACTGTTAAGAGAGAGAGAGAGAGAGAGAGAAGAGAGAGAGAGAGAGAGAGAAGAGAGAGAGAGAGAGAGAGATATCATTTCAGGATGAAAGACAAACATGCAAAAATATATTCACGTACACATACATACATACATACATACATACATACATACATACATATAATACAATACATATATATATACATATATATTCGTGTGTATGTGTATATATAATAGTGTATGATATATAATATATATATATATATGGATATATATATTTTTATATATATATATTATTATATATAACTTGTGCGTACGTAATGATGTTTTTGGTTCTTGTAAAGCTCGTTGCATATTATGTCGTTCACTACTCCAACTTGTTTCCTAGGGTTCGTAAGTTTCTCTCTCCAGTGCTCACACACACACACACAATTATAGATATATATATATATATATATATATATATAATATATATATATATATATATATATATATAAATAAGGTATTATATTATTATTACATATATTATATATATTGTATATATAATTTATTATATATATACCTATATATATATATATATATATCATACTATATATATAGATATATATATATATATATATATATATATATATATAATATATATATATATATATGTGTGTGTATATATATAATATATAATGTATATATATATATATAGTATATATATAGTATAATTACATATATATATAATATATATACATATATATATATATAGATATATATATATATATATATGAGAGAGCGAGAGGAGAGAGAACGAGAGAGAGGACGACGAGCGGAGAGAGGAGAGAGAGAGATGAGAGAGAGGAGGATTCGAACCTAGCAAACAAGTTTGGAGTGTTGAACGACATAATATGGGGCGAGCTTTCCAAGAACCAAAAACATCATTGAAAAAGGGTTCCCACTCATTATCCTTACAAATCAAAGATCTAATCTCTGGAAATGACTTCATCGCTTCAAAACCTTAATTCAAGCTAAGACAATCATCTGGGACATAAAAATGGAATGGTTCAGTTTTAAAGATCAGTCTCTCATCTGACATTATGTTGGACATTCAATCACCTTGCTATTTTAGAGATCATTCTGACGATATCAAGAACTGATGTGAATCAAATTAAATAAAAAAATAATAATAATGATTGGTGTACGTCTAAGGAAAATGATTACTTTTACATAAGCATCTTGAGATTTTTAAGAGATATGAAATTAAGTTGTTATAGAGAATGGAATGGTAAAAAGCTGATATTAAACATCCTGACATTGTGTTCATTTTCATTTTTACGATGTATCCTATTGATATTGACCTTTACTTGATAATATTCAACATTTCACGCCTAGTGAACAGCTCGTCATTACTAATAACGAATAATAGCAATATCATAATAATTAATCATTCA
This sequence comes from Macrobrachium nipponense, assembly GCF_015104395.2. Lineage (NCBI taxonomy): Eukaryota > Metazoa > Arthropoda > Malacostraca > Decapoda > Palaemonidae > Macrobrachium > Macrobrachium nipponense. Next base: position 72,110,625 of record NC_087213.1, on the reverse strand, counting down.
TTCCATTTCCAAACAGTTGTTTGTAGAAATCACATTCTCAACTTTAAGAGGATTTAGATCTTTCATGTTATGGGATGTTGACTGTATGTGATGCGAGAACATCACGCTTATTCCTTTTACTCCAACAAAAGCAAGCTGAGAAACGCGCACACGCCTCCATTCACGAGTTCACGTCAGGATTAAGATGAAACGGTGTCACCATATGACAATCATAAATGTCTTTGAAAGAATCTTTTTCATTTGGCTGACGACACGGCTGACGTCCTGACTACACACGAGTAAATCAACATATACAGTCGCAGCTTATTCAATGTTACGAGAAAGCGAAATAAGAAATGAGGTTTACTCTGCACCCAAGTTCCTGTTTTGACAAATTAATTTCGAATAACCCAACACTATCATTACAGTTCAATAAAAACATTTGTATAAAATCATACAACTTAATACATTACTACTTACAACAACGTTAGTATTATTATCCATGCTTTTCTTCTTTTTTATGTCATCGTCAAATATATAATCAGTACCGATTGTTATCAGCATAGTCGAAATTTCTCGAGGCAAAATGTGAAACTTAATAACGATACT
>NC_087213.1:72092537-72100037 GCF_015104395.2 Macrobrachium nipponense | reverse complement strand
AAATATATACCGAAGAAGAAAAGTAAACATCATTCATGCATAACAAGAGACAGAAGGATCTTGTTCCAGAAAATCAGAAAGTGGAAAAAAGGTCTTGCAAAAGAAAAAAATGCATGGAAAGTTATAGAACTAAAAAGCAAGATAGAAAATGCAGAACAAAAGATTATACAATCAAAAGAAAATGAAAAACGGGACTTGGAAGAAAAAACCCTATTAAATATCAAGCAAAACCACAAACTATTATACTCATATGCGAAGAAGATGAATAAAAGAAGAATAGAAATAGGCCCTCTGAGAATTGAAGGGAGATTAACGAATGAAAAAAAGGAAATTTGCAACATACTGGCAGAACGATATAAGAGAGAATTCACCCCTAGAATAGACAATGAAGATAATGATATAGAAGTAAGGGAAGAAAATAGTGAATATTTAGCTGACATAGAAATTAATGAAGCTGATATTGTGCAGGCAATTAATGAAATTAAAAATGGAGCTGCTGCAGGGCCGGATGGAGTCCCTGCTATTTTGTTAAAGAAAGTAGTTCATTCTATCGCAAAGCCACTTGCAATATTATTAAGACAAAGTGTAGATACAGGCAAGATTTATGATGAGCACAAATTAGCATATATCACCCCTACTTTCAAAAGTGGATCAAGACTAGAGGCAAGTAATTATAGGCCTGTGAGTCTAACATCACATATTATGAAAGTGTATGAAAGGGTAATGAAGAAAAATATTATGAAACATTTAATAAAAAATAATTTGTTTAATATAGGACAACACGGTTTCGTACCGGAAAAAGTACACAAACCCAACTGTTAGTCCACCGTGAGAACATATTCAAAAATATGAAAAGCGGAAATGAAACAGATGTGGTTTATCTAGACTTTGCAAAAGCTTTTGACAAAGTAGACCATAATATATTAGCAAAGAAAATTAGAAAACACAATATCGTAGATAAAGTAGGAAGATGGTTAAAAGAATTTTTACACAACAGAAAACAGATAGTTATTGCAAACGATGAGAAATCGGATGAAACCAAGGTAATATCCGGTGTGCCACAAGGTACGGTGCTAGCTGCAATATTGTTTGTTATTATGATTGAAGACATAGACAGTAATGTTAAGGATTCGGTAGTGAGTAGTTTCGCTGATGACACAAGAATAAGTAGAGAAATTACTTGTGATGAAGATAGGAACGCTCTACAAAGAGACCTTAACAAAGTATATGATTGGGCAGAGGTAAATAGGATGGTATTTAACTCTGATAAATTTGAATCAATAAATTATGGAGACAGAGAAGGAAAGCTATATGCATATAGGGGACCTAATAATGAGACAATCACAAATAAGGAAGCAGTTAAAGACCTTGGTGTGATGATGAATAGGAACATGTTATGCAATGATCAAATAGCAATTCTGTTGGCAAAATGTAAAGCAAAAATGGGAATGTTGTTACGGCACTTCAAAACAAGAAAAGCTGAACACATGATTATGCTTTATAAAACATATGTTCGTAGTCCACTTGAATATTGCAATATGATATGGTACCCACACTATCAAAAGGATATTGCACAAATAGAGAGTGTACAAAGGTCCTTTACAGCTAGAATAGAAGAAGTTAAGGACCTAGACTACTGGGAAAGACTACAATCCTTAAAATTATATAGTCTAGAAAGGAGAAGAGAACGCTACATGATAATTCAGGCATGGAAACAGATAGAAGGAATAACAATATCAGAAACTAAAAATATCAGAAAGAGCAAGCAGAGGTAGATTAATAGTGCCCAAAACTATACCAGGAAAAATAAGGAAAGCACACAGGACATTAATCCACTACGCACCAGCATCGATAATGCAACGTCTATTCAATGCGTTGCCAGCTCATCTGAGGAATATATCAGGAGTGAGCGTAGATGTGTTTAAGAATAAGCTCGACAAATATCTAAACTGCATCCCAGACCATCCAAGATTGGAAGATGCAAAATATACCGGAAGATGTACTAGCAACTCTCTGGTAGACATTAGAGGCGCCTCACACTGAGGGACCTGGGGCAACCCGAACGAACTGTAAGGTCTGTAAGGTAAGGTCTCTCTCTCTCTCTCTCTCTCATTTTGTTGAAATGCATCAGGTCACGGCGCAACTCTCCTGAGTTCATCTAGTCCGAGAGACCAGTTTACAAATATTCTCTCTCTTTTTTTTTCATACTTACATAAACTGTTTTCACTCCAATTTCCACAGTTTAAAAGGTAATGCAAACAACTCGAAATTTCCTTTTTATCGCCGCCATCACACCAGAGTCATGGCTGGTGAGCGAATTCAACTGGCATATTTTTCTCTCCACTTTGCCCATTTGCATAACGTGTTTTCACCTTTTATCTCCTGTAATTCCCAAACGATAAAGAAGAAGTTAGGAAAATATCTCTTGGTCGTGTCTCCTTGTCGCCACGACTGGAATCAAAGCCCCTTTCTCTCCCCCTCCTCTTCTTCTTCGACATTGTCCCATCCACTGAAAGAAGCCTTCCCCTCACTCCGCTCCTCTCCTAAGGGCTCTATTCTAAGAAGCAGCTACCTCCCCTCATCTTCTAGGATTTCTCTTACACAGAACTGCGCCTTCTCTTCTATGGTTTCCCCTCCATCGCCTGAGCACTTTCCCCTCCTCTCCCAATTTAACCCGTCCTCGACCTCCCCACATGACCTCCTTCTGCAAGGATCTGCCCTCGAAAAATTACCCCTTCAAATCTAGCGTATCCCAACACCCCCACAGCCTTGCGCCTATTTTCTCCCTCTGCTTTGTAGTCACGCCCCTATTCCTCACCTCTATATCCTTCCCACCATCCCTTTGTCCGACTATACATCATAAAAAAATGCTCTTCTTCCCCAGTGAGAAAAAAAAAAAAAAAAAAAAAAACAAAAAAAAAAAAAAAAAAAAAAAAACTCATTCTTTGACGTCGTGCCCTTACATAATAACAGGGGTTGGACTTTAAAAGATGTCTCTCTCTGTCAACACGGCGCACCTTTTTATTATGTTTGCCTCATCCAAACTATCCAGTGGGATTACTTTAACAGCTCGCTTGGTTCCAAAGCAAACAATTATGTCGAGGATTTTAACCGAACAGAAATATTATTAATGGCTTTCAAACCGAAAGAAGATAAAAAATGTCAGTGATAAGTTCCCAGACTTTACAGAGTTGCCATTTACCAGGTTTCCCGACAGTGCAGGATATAGGAGACAGGTCAGGATACAGGAAACAAGCTCAGACATGGTTCAAGGTTCCTGTGACTGACAAAAGGATATTTGGCGTTGCAATATCAGTGATTTAAGACCTTAGAATAATGCAGATAACAGGTTTTACAATATCGAAGTCAATGAGACCAGAATAATGTGAAAAGGAAATTAAAAATTTATAATGGTTAATAAATACAATGAAGAGAAACTATTTCTAACAGTCGAAAGTTACTCTTGCCAGGAAAAACAAATACATATCAACCAAAAGACCACTTTGAACGATTATAAGGCCAATAACAAAGGAACCTCAAATCACATGACATAAAATTCAAGCACAATTTTTTTTTTTTTAGTTTGTTCCAAATTTAACAACTTTTCCTGTCTACTGTGTTTCCCAGAAACTGAGTGTGAATAGTTTGACTAATGTCATTTTATGTCGAGCTCCATAATGGACGCGTCAGAACTCGTTTAATTGCTGAGGGGGTTTTGTAAATTGAAATGTCAAACTATACAGCTCTTTTTTTTTTCTTTTTTTTTTTTTTTTGTAACGTACAACAGGATGCCCCTGTGTCGGGAACCTTGTTAATAAAGTGCTGACAATGAATTCGTGCGGGTCATCCAAATCCCAGTCTATGGAATTGATTAAGAATGGTTTATCGCTGCTGTAAAATGCTGGTCCTATTCAGACCACCCTATGTGCTCTCCATTCTACGCGGAATTGAGCGAAATATTGTTTTGCACAATGACAAAAGTACACCTTTCCGAGCGATTTACAGCACTATAATTTCCAGCCTCTACCAATATTCCACAGGCGAAAAAAATTCAACACATGCACCGCGCGTGTAAAGTAACATGCAGTTCAGGGGTGATGGAAATGAATGAAAACCACCATATACCTTTTCATTAAGTCACAAAAGTTGGATCAAGCCAAGGGGAAGCCCTACACTCCCTTTCTCTTCCATACATAACAGACGAACACACACACACATACTGACTCTATATTAACTTGACAGCATTTCAATAAATGGGAGGAACACCCAAATAAATTTAAGATGAAACTTGACTATCTGCGAAATTAACGAAATCGTTAAAAAACCATAAGGAACACAAAAAGTAAAGAACGTGTCAAACTACGATATTATGTTAGTGAATAAAGGCATACAACCACGAATTTTTTAATTTTTTAATGTAAAAATGAAACACACGGTATTAATCGTTACAGGTTCCACCGTTTAGAAGTCACATATCTTCAAGAGACTTCAATATGCAATAAAAAAAAATAAAGGCGAAACCGGTCAGTATTTGTATTCAGTTTCATTTTCCCCGTGGTGCATCAGCATATATACAGAACTGTTTCAAGTGCATGTGTATATATACATTTATATAATATATATATATATATATTTATTAGTTATATTATTATAAATATATTATACTAATATCATATATATATTATATTATATATATCTATATATATATATATATAATTTATATATATATTATATATAATATATATTAATATATACACACACATATATATAAGTGCACGTGTGTATATATATATATATATATATATATATATATATATATATATATATATATATATATATATATATATATATATATCGTATATGAGCGTGTGTGCGTGTCTGTGTTTACAACCACAAAAACGGATCACATAATTAACCTTGATAAGTTACGATGTAGAAAAGGATCAGTGACAAACGAGAAAAGCGGATATGCAAACGGATAATAGGAATTTATACATATAACTGCAAAAGCCATAACAATATCGACATCTTACCATGAAAAGACAGAAACACATTCATTTGCTGGTGAAAATTGAAGTTAACATCTGGCGAAATATTGAGCATTATTTCACCAGTCTTCCCGAAGTGGAGTGCAATAAATGTTCCTACATAGCAAGCATTCACATTCACTTGCTTTTTATCAAGGAATGCAAATCCAACCCTATAGACCGTTCATTTCCAGAGAGAAAATATGAACAAGCAGGACTGCAAGGCAATATTTACTCACAATCACGTACAGTGGAGACGTGACAACCAATCAGAGGAGCCCTCTCTCTCTCTCTCTCTCTCTCTCTCTCTCTCTCTCTCTCTCTCTCCTCTCTCTCTCATGGAACTGCATCCATATGCATATTTCTGAAATATAAATTTAAAAAAAAGGTCGGAATTGGAAGATGGGGGCAAAAGGAAACCCGAGAATAATTAACTTTTCTGTAAGGATTCGCACAACAAACCAGAGAACTGCTGCATGTAACAATTTGTTTACAAAACATTTCTCCCCACTCTTAACCCTTAAAGAAAGGAAACGGTAAAATCAATTTTACTATTTTGTCAATGGAGCGTATAGGCTTCGCCCTTATAAATGTTAGAATGAAATTCTTGTAGGCAGAAATATATAGCAAGGACCCTGTTCATAATATCTTCCTTCTCTCTCGCTGCCACATTTTGCTCTCCCTCACTGTTTTATATATATATATATATATATATATATATATATATATATATATATATAATATATATATATATATATACACACACACACATATATATATATATATACTATATATACACACATATATATAATATTAACTTTATCACTTGCACAATTGTTCTGTGCATTAACGCAATTGCTACAAGGACCTCAATGAAACTAGATGGTACTTAACGGATATATTTATTAAAAATAGGTCACAACCTTTCTGGGACTAAAAGTGCTCGATGCGACGATCGGTCTTTGCGGGCACCCTTCCTTATGTATCTTTGTAATAGCATAAATATACGGGATATCTGGGTTTTCCCCTGGGATTACTATGTTCTAATTCTTTTCTTGTAGTTTTGTCCTGGATTTTTGTCTAAACTTCCCTGACTTTTTTTTTATTAAAACTGCATTGGACTCCCCTTACACCCGGTTTTTTATTGCAAGCTTCGTATGTGTTTTCATTATTTAACAATTGTTCTAGCTTGTCTTCGTAATCTATGACATCCATTACTAATAACACCAACCCCCTTTCTTTCTAACTTGCAAATCTTAGTCTTCTTGTATATGCTTATTCTATAAAAGGCCTTGCGTAACCTCTCCGGAAAAATGAATCTGTTTAACTAAACTCTCGCGCACATGGCCGCCCGTACAAAAACATAAGGCACTATAATCAGTCGCCAAGCACTGTTGGGAAAAAGACAACAAAATAGACTGGGAAATATGTATTTTGTGAACAGAAACACAAACAAAACGGCCAGAATGACTGTAGAGAATACCTTCATAACATGATTAGACAATGTAATGGTCGGCAACACTAGAAACGTATTTCGAGACAGCCTATAAAAAACAGGAACTATAGGAATTGGATCCTAAAAGTCTTCTTTCTAAAAACAAACATATCAAAAGAGCCATAATCCCTAGTGACAAGAAGGTCTAAGAGAGGCAATTGATTATTTACCTCTTTTTCTACGTAAACGTAATGTTACTATGTTTAGTATTAACTTATACTAAAAACATAGTAGCACTAAGTTTACCGTAGAAAAAGAGGTGAATAATCAATTGCCTTCCTTAAAGTGAGTTTACACTAGGCTTCACCGAATGCTGCATGCGTAAGACTCATCACCAACTCCTCCCAAATTCTTGTTAGCCCCGCCTACTGGACTGCTCATCAAGACTCACGCCACACCACTAACTCACCCTAATGAGCAGTCCAATAGGCGGGGCTAACAAGAATTTGGGAGTTGGTGATGGGTGTTACGTATGCAGCATGCGGTGAAGTGTAGTGTAAACTCACCCTAAGACGCTCTTGTAACTAGAGATAATGGCTCTTTTAGTACATTTGTTTTTAGAAAGAAGACTTTTACTGGTTTAGGATAAAATTTCTATAGTTCCTGGTTTTATTATTTTAAACTTAACTCTATTTTTACTCTCCTCCACAGGGCATTTTGTATTAAATCGAACTGGCAATCCTTCCACCAAGAAATTTGATTCCTTTCTGAATATTTTACGAATTCGTGCTTCCCACAGACCGTGTTTTATAAAAAGTTCCGTATGTTTATTAACAAACAATTTGCTAACATCACCAAACCTTGTACAGTATCAAAATTACTTTTTAAGCCAAATTCCCTTTTTTACATGATGACTCGGTTCGAAAAAGGTTTGCACAAATTGTTTGTTTGCTTCTTTGTAGGGTATTTTTACGTTGCATGGAACCAGTTGTTACTCAGCAACAGACAAACGGCTTTACGTGACTTCCGAACCACGTC
>NC_087213.1:72075037-72090037 GCF_015104395.2 Macrobrachium nipponense | reverse complement strand
TTTAAACCTGAAAGTGAAGAGTGTGAATGGTGAATATGAACAAAAGACAAAAAGCCAGAGCTTTTGAAGTGAAATGTTCACTTTGCGTTAGTGTTATCGAAACGTCAGAACGGTGAGGTGATCTGGTCACATTGAAAGAATCGGAAACATTGGAAGAAATGTGGAGACAATGTTAAGTATATCGTAGTTAACCAGACCACTGACCCGATTAACAGCTCTCCTAGGGCCGGCCCGAAAAATTAGATATTTGTACGTGGCTAGGAACCAACTGGTTCCTTAACAACGGGACCTACAGCTTACTGTGGGATCCGAACCACGTTACATCGGAAAATGAATTTCTAATCACAAGAAATAAATTCCTCTGAATTCTGCGTTGGCAGAGCGGGGAAACGAACTCGGACTATCAAATCGGTAGGCGAGTACATAACCCACTCATTCAACGAGGAACTAAATGGAGAGTTACGATCTGGAAGGGGTGGAAAAGGCGTTTGAACGGATGGATGTAATAATAGAGAGAGAGAGAGAGAGAGAGAGAGAGAGAGAGAGAGAGAGAGAGAGAGAGATTAAGGCGGAATGAGGAGGAGGAATTCTCTGGCGAAGAGCCTCCTGCGCGGGCATATGAAAGGCCGAGGCTGTAGAAGTTTCCTGGGTAGGGAATTAATCCTTGATGCAGCTGACGAAGGGCAAATGTAACCGTGACGGTTCGACACTAATTCTCTAGAGCAATCATCGAGGTTAAGCCGAGACAGCCTGGTAAAAATACTTGACAGCATTCGCAATAACTGTCACTCAGACCATCATCATGAAAGTGATTCCCGTACCAAACCATTTGAAGCTTAATTCTAAGTAAACCATACGGAGTTCCATAAACAAATCTTAGTAAAAATCATGAAATATAGCTATAATTTCTATATGATTTATTCTTTATATCTAAGTGATGTAGAAAAAAAATAATACAAAATTCTAGGTAAACTATTTGGAGTTCAATAAAAACTTCTCTGTACAAGTCATAAAACAGTTATATTTGCTATTTATTTTATCCTTGTACCCAGGGCGATCTGATAAGAAAAAAATATTTGTAAAAAGGAATATCAATATATTAAAGACCTACTAAGCTTATAATAATGCTTACATTATATTTTACTATATGCTCATTATTTTAGTGCGATAAACATCAATCATGACCAAAAAAAAACCATTAATTAAGCCATTTCAAATAATGGCAATTAATTCGACACGCTCACATAAGCACTAATCTTTTGTGGCCGAGAAATCAATAACATTAATGGAATAAATATTTGACTTCAGGACAGAAAAATTGAGAATGTGCATGAATCATTAAAATAAATTTATCCTATTATGGTTGGCTTTTTAATTAACATTCCCGTCCGTCAATAATAGAAAAAATATATTTCATTAATTAATTTACATAGGTCAGGGATCACTTTTTTTAACTTGTTTTCTGCCCTTGTAGCAAAAAGAGGTGGTTAAAGGGAAGCAAAGAAATCACTGTAGTAATCTCTCTCTCTCTCTCTCTCTCTCTCTCTCTCTCTCTCTCTCTCTCTCTCTCTCTCTCTCTCTCTCTCTCCACACACACACACACACAACTTTTATATTGATAGTCAGAAATTACATGACAAAATCTTGGTGTAAATATCTCTGGTAGATATTGTGATCTACAGATTTTATAAATAAAGATTACACACACACACATACACACACACACACACACACACACACACACACACATATATATATATATATATATATATATATATATATATATATATATATATAACAATCGTGGACAGATAGATTCCTAGCTAAAGGCAGATATACAATGGGAGTTTTCCATCATCATCGCGACCACAGACGAGATATATTCTTGGCGATCTCCTCGATAATGTAGTTAAAGAGTCATTAAGAGTCAATCTTCTGCCAGAATTTCGCCTCCTTTCGATACTTATTAGATTTACTCTCTCTTTTGGAAGGGAGAGAGAGAGAGAGAGAGAGAGAGAGAGGAGAGAGAGAGAGAGAGAGAGAGAGAGAGAGAATGTTCCTTGTAAATCGCCACTTATGAATTCAATATAAGCGACAAGAAAACTTAACAAAACCGAACATAGTTTGGAATTTATCCATAACTTCGAGATCAAACGCAATAATAACACCTTGATGTGTTTCAGTTCATTCTGTATATACTTAGTTTACTGGTTTGAGTTGACATTTTTATCTTCTGAATAATAATAATAATAATAATAATAATAATAATAATAATATACTTAGGAAGCAGACCCTCTCTCAAGCATACTTTATTAAAAGTAATGGCTACTTCAGCAGCATTACACTTGTAGAGATTCTTCTCTATTTTCCGAATAGCGGCTTTTTCCGTGCTACTTAGACAGGCTAGTAGAGCGCCTATGGAGGTCATGATCAAATACAGAGCCAAAATTGGTGTATATATTTGAATTTTACAGATAAACTATGATACCATAGTTATCAAAGTCATTAACGATATATATATATATGTCTCTCTCTCTCTCTCTCTCTCTCTCTCTCTCTCTTTCTTGAAGCAAGCGAGCTTTCGTCTGGAGCTGCCAGACATCCTCGGCTGGGAAGCTGAGGGTGGACTGATCTTGAAGCGGTGTCCGTCCTCGTTTATATTTGGAGTTGACAGCAGGGGGTCCGCCCCATGCTGATCTACTATTGGCTGGTGGCGGTAGGTCTTCGTTTTCATTGGTGGCTTGAACCGGGTCTCAAGCCACTTTCAATGCGTTGATGGTTGCGATACTGTAAGTCCTGCAGCCGCCTAGACCTCCTTAGCGGCGCGGTTAAAATATATACACCAATTTTGGCTCTGTATTTGATCATGACCTCCATAGGCGCTCTACTAGCCTGTCTAAGTAGCACGGAAAAAGCCGCTATTCGGAAAATAGAGAAGAATCTCTACAAGTGTAATGCTGCTGAAGTAGCCATTACTTTTAATAATAATAATAATAATAATAATAATAATAATAATAATAATAATAATAATAATAATAATAATAATAACCAACACCACCAGCACAACCAACCCAACAGAAACCAAAACAGCAACCTCCTTGGAAAAGGCGCCTGGAAAAGCAAATCATGGTGATGAGATCTGACTTGAGTAAACTGAAAGAGATGGCAGAAAAAAAGGCTAAGAAGCAAGAAAACAAGGGAGGAACTCAACGAGAAATACAAAGTACAAGAGAGGGGACTAAACAACACAATAGAAGATGTAGAACAGAGGCTTAAGGCCAAAGCACATAAGATCCAACGGTACATGAACAGGAATAAGGGATACCAACAGAACAAACTATTCGGAACCAACCAGAAAAGACTATACAGCCAACTAAGAGGGGAAGACAACCACCCAGAAATTCCTGAAGCCGAACCAAGTAAGAGACTCTGGGAAAACATATGGAGCAATCCGGTATCACACAACAAACATGCAACATGGCTCCAGGAAGTCAAGGAAGAAGAAACAGGGAGAATAAAACAAAGATTCACAGAGATCACGACAGACACAGTCAGACACCAACTAAAGAAAATGCCAAACTGGAAAGCCCCAGGTCCCGATGAAGTCCATGGATACTGGCTCAAAAACTTCAAGAACACGAATAGCAGAACAACTCCAGCATTGTATCTCAAATCACCAAGCACCCAAATGGATGACCACAGGAAGAACATCCTTAGTACAAAAAGACAAGAGTAAGGGAAATATAGCCAGTAACTACAGGCCTATCACCTGCCTACCAATAATGTGGAAGTTACTAACAGGTATCATCAGTGAAAGGCTATACAACTACCTAGAGGAGACAAACACCATCCCCCACCAACAAAAAGGCTGCAGAAGGAAGTGTAGGGGCACAAAAGACCAGCTCCTGATAGACAAAATGGTAATGAAGAACAGTAGGAGAAGGAAAACCAACCTAAGCATGGCATGGATAGACTATAAGAAAGCCTTCGACATGATACCACACACATGGCTAATAGAATGCCTGAAAATATATGGGCAGAGGAAAACACCATCAGCTTCCTCAAAAATACAATGCGCAACTGGAATACAATACTTACAAGCTCTGGAATAAAACTAGCAGAGGTTGATATCAGGAGAGGGATCTTCCAGGGCGACTCACTGTCCCCACTACTCTTCGTAGTAGCCATGATTCCCATGACAAAAGTACTACAGAAGATGGATGCCGGGTACCAACTCAAGAAAAGAGGCAACAGAATCAACCATCTGATGTTCATGGACGACATCAAGCTGTATGGTAAGAGCATCAAGGAAATAGATACCCTAATCCAGACTGTAAGGATTGTATCTGGGGACATCAGGATGGAGTTTGGAATAGAAAAATGCGCCTTAGTCAACATACAAAAAGGCAAGTAACGAGAACTGAAGGGATAAAGCTACCAGATGGGAGCAACATCAAACACATAGATGAGACAGGATACAAATACCTGGGAATAATGGAAGGAGGGGATATAAAACACCAAGAGATGAAGGACACGATCAGGAAAGAATATATGCAGAGACTCAAGGCGATACTCAAGTCAAAACTCAACGCCGGAAATATGATAAAAGCCATAAACACATGGGCAGTGCCAGTAATCAGATACAGCGCAGGAATAGTGGAATGGACGAAGGCAGAACTCCGCAGCATACATCAGAAAACCAGGAAACATATGACAATACACAAAGCACTACACCCAAGAGCAAATACGGACAGACTATACATAACACGAAAGGAAGGAGGGAGAGGACTACTAAGTATAGAGGACTGCGTCAACATCGAAAACAGAGCACTGGGGCAATATCTGAAAACCAGTGAAGTCGAGTGGCTAAAGAGTGCATGGGAAGAAGGCTAATAAAAGTAGATGAAGACCCAGAAATATACAGAGACAGGAGAAAGGCAGACAGAACAGAGGACTGGCACAACAAACCAATGCACGGACAATACATGAGACAGACTAAAGAACTAGCCAGCGATGACAATTGGCAATGGCTACAGAGGGGAGAGCTAAAGAAGGAAACTGAAGGAATGATAACAGCGGCACAAGATCAGGCCCTAAGAACCAGATATGTTCAAAGAACGATAGACGGAAATAACATCTCTCCCATATGTAGGAAGTGCAATACGAAAAGTGAAACCATAAACCACATAGCAAGTGAATGCCCGGCACTTGCACAGAACCAGTACAAAAAGAGGCATGATTCAGTGGCAAAAGCCCTCCACTGGAGCCTGTGCAAGAAACATCAGCTACCTTGCAGTACTAAGTGGTACGAGCACCAACCTGAAGGAGTGATAGAAAACGATCAGGCAAAGATCCTCTGGGACTATGGTATCAGAACGGATAGGGTGATACGTGCAAATAGACCAGACGTGACGTTGAGTGACAAAGTCAAGAAGAAAGTATCACTCATTGATGTCGCAATACCATGGGACACCAGAGTTGAAGAGAAAGAGAGGGAAAAAATGGATAAGTATCAAGATCTGAAAATAGAAATAAGAAGGATATGGAATATGCCAGTGGAAATCGTACCCATAATCATAGGAGCACTAGGCACGATCCCAAGATCCCTGAAAAGGAATCTAGAAAAACTAGAGGCTGAAGTAGCTCCAGGACTCATGCAGAAGAGTGTGATCCTAGAAACGGCACACGTAGTAAGAAAAGTGATGGACTCCTAAGGAGGCAGGATGCAACCCGGAACCCCACACTTAAATACCACCCAGTCGAATTGGAGGACTGTGATAGAGCAAAAAAAAAAAAAAAATAATAATAATAATAATAATTAGTTCTGAAATTATCTATTAATATTTCATTTGTTTTTAGTGTTCACTCCTTGGCCCGCAAGTTCAAATATCTCCGTTGAAGGATTCTGTCGTCAGTGCAACGTACGTGGTGCACTGTGAGCATTCTGAAAAGGTGTTTCCAGCGTCAATTTGTTAGTGACAACCAATTATTACCTTTCACTTTGCATTCGTTCCAGCTTCCTCTCTTCGATCGCGCTGTCTAACCTCTCTATTATTTCTTATTGCACCTGTGGGCTGTCCCCTTGCTCCAACTTTCAATCCTTGTTTTTGATTTCATATATTTTCTTGATCTATTTACGTTGTTGTCCAACCATTCCAACGCTATCTTTTCAAGGCCTTAAGCGCTGTACAGCTACTACTATGAGATTCAGGGCCTATGTAACATGGTTTTTTCGCAATAACTTTTTATCTATGCAGTTCATAAATATAACGCTTATTCAGAATACACATTATATCTACACATAAATTTTGACTGTATTCTGCATTACGTAGGTTGAATAAATTTGGTACTTATAATGTAAAAGTGACTTGTTTTGAAGACGGGCCAACTTACTCAGAGAAAAGGTTTCGAACGCACTCGTTACGTAACTTATGACAGCATTTCTTCCTTCTTTCTCGATGGATGATTGGCTATACGTAATGAAGGCTATACCTCTGGCAACAATGACATACAAATTTAAATACAAGCAAAGCAGCACACCTTTATGAACTCTGGATGCTCTCCACTGATAATTGTCGTAATGAACAAACCAACAAAATAGGTTAATAAATACAAAAACACTTCGATTATTAGTCTAACTCCCAAAATAAGTTTCCTAAGAAATTACAGTCTACTTTATAGGTCACAATCAGATTGACAAGATGTAGGGAATAGTTGGTAATTTTCAAAAACATAGTAGACAAGCTTGATTTGATAACTGCTATATCCAATGTCAAGCAATTTTTATTTATTGGCTATCTACCTATTTACTGAAAAAAAAATAGCCGGTACCATATTTTGGCTTTAAACCTTCACCAATAATGATCGTCATAATGATGACTTCATGAGGCTCCACCCACTTTGGCCTCGTTATAATTCAGGATAACACTGAAGGCTATCATGGGCATTGTTGGATTAGAAAATTTAACTTCTGGCTATAAAAACTCATTTCACGAGTAGTTGTAAGAAGTGCTAAATGCTCCTCAAGGATCCCAGCAGTTGGCCTAAACGTTTAATTCATGTATATTACTGCTATACTGTTGCGGCACTACTGCTACAGTTGTATTACTACGCCAGGACAGATACCCCACCCATTCATAAAGTCTTTGGGTTTCAGAGCCGATGGAACAAGGTGAATGAGTTTCTGCCTGGTGGATGGGCGGGGCAACATTTCGTCAAAAGGTGTTTTACCTTGCTTACGTAAAGAATGTTTTTCGACTCTTGGCTCGTAATCATTGGCCATGGCGTCGGCTAGATCATTTTTACTCTATAAAAATTAAAACCATCCGGTTTAGGTTATTGATAATGCGGACAAAATTTGTGTGTGGTTGTAAAATATACATATGTCAACTTTCAGCTACATCCGATGCTTTGATAAGAAGCAAAGTCCAAAAAACTGTGTTACAAAGGCCCTGAATCTTATAGTAGGTGTGTGCCTAATATTCAAGATTCATTCATACATTCATTGAGAAGTTAAAATACAATCGTGATATTAAGAAAAAAATTATTTTAAGACATTACAGTTTGGCTTAGGTATCTTGCATACAAAAACGTACACTAGCTTTAAGTTTCATAAAGAAAATCATCATCTATATCCCGATTTCTTACATATACGAATGTACATTAAATGGTTATAAACAAACATTTGTATGTATACATCAGATATAATCAGATATGCAGTTAAATTCTATCTATTAACATACTGCATATGCAATTATAGTATATTATATATATATATATATATATATATATATAATATATAATAGGGGGGATATATTATTTTCAAGTAATCAAAGTTCCACAATTATGTAAAATATGTATTAAAAAATACATAAAAGACGGGAGCTTTCGTCTACTTGATGAGGTCTACTGATCAAGTAGACGAAAGCTCCCGTCTTTTATGTATTTTTAATACACATTTTACATAATTGTGGACTTTGATTACTTGAAGATTTTCCAGTCACATTATGGTGATTTTTTGAGATATATATTTATATTATATATATATATATATATATATTAAAAATTAAAATTGCATATGCAATATGTAAATAGATAGAATTTATCTGCATATCTGATGTGTACTCTTATTGTTTGTTTATAACCATTTAATGCACATTCGTATAGATAAGAAATCGGGATAGAGACGATGAAGTTCTTTATGAACATAAAACTAGTTTACGCTTTTTGTATGCAAGATACCCAAGCCAAACTGTAATGTGTCATGTATTGGAAATGTCTTAAAAAAAAAAAAAAAAAATATATATATGTATATATATCTTATATATATCTATATATATTTATATATATATAGTATATATATATATATATATGTGTGTGTGTGTGTGTGTGTGTGTGTGTGTGTGTGTGAGTGTGTGTGTGTGTATGTCTTAAGTATTTACATGTCTGCAGAGAAACATCAACTTAAAGCAGGAAAAGATAAATAGGTATATCACATAAACAGTGGCAGGAAAATAAACAGCAACGAAAATGAACGGACAGTCAAGCAGTCATACTGAACACTGGGGTTAACCTCAGAGACGAAACGGGGCTGGATGAAGGCGTCTGAACGGAATCATTTTGGGAAGACGGAAGAGCCAACTATCAGCACCAATAAAATTCGGTTTCCAAATTCTTGTGACATGCAAATGAGGCTGTATGCCTAAAATTCACGAGAGATGCAAGGCCTGGCACAAACAACAACATCCAGAATAAATAAAAGGAAAAATCGAACTCCATCCCAGAAGCGACACCATAAAAATGTTTGAGTCTTCCTGATCTGATAACAAACTTATGAGTCTGTTTTCACTTTCAAGACTTTTAAATTTCCTGCCCGATATATTGATTGATGTCTGGGAAGGGAAAATACAATCGCAGCACCGATGAGCACATGCGCGCATCAATCAGAGATTATGGAATTTAATATCACGCTGATATCCGTATAATGGATTCAAATGGCTTTCAATGATGCGGATCTGCAATAATCTGGAATTTTAACCTTGAATTTCTATTTCTGCGATCGAGGTCCGCTTTTAAATGAATTGTTTGATTATATCCATTCCCACCTTATTTCGCAAGGTTTAAATACATTATAATATCACTTTTTGTGATCCAAAGGAGTACAATAATTAAAATACAAATTTACCATAGTAATAAAACAATATTAAATAATAGCTTGAATATAGCCTAACCTAACTAAATATATTTCAGGACAAAGCTCATTTCATGTAATAATAATAATAATAATAATAATAATAATAATAATAATAATAATAATAATAATAATAATAATAATAATAATAATAAAATACGTACAAGCTCTGGAATAAGACTAGCAGAGGTTAATATCAGGAGAGGGATCTTCCAGGGCGACTCACTGTCCCCACTACTCTTCGTAATAGCCATGATTCCCATGACAATAGTACTACAGAAGATGGATGCCGGGTACCAACTCAAGAAAAGAGGCAACAGAATCAACCATCTGCTGTTCATGGACGACATCAAGCTGTATGGTAAGAGCATCAAGGAAATAGATACCCTAATCCAGACTGTAAGGATTGTATCTGGGGACATCAGGATGGAGTTTGGAATAAAAAAATCCGCCTTAGTCAACATACAAAAAGGCAAAGTAACGAGAACTGAAGGGATAAAGCTACCAGATGGGAGCAACATCAAACACATAGATGAGACAGGATACAAATACCTGGGAATAATGGAAGGAGGGGATATAAAATACCAAGAGATGAAGGACACGATCAGGAAAGAATATATGCAGAGACTCAAGGCGATACTCAAGTCAAAACTCAACGCCGGAAATATGATAAAAGCCATAAACACATGGGCAGTGCCAATAATCAGATACAGCGCAGGAATAGTGGAATGGACGAAGGCAGAACTCCGCACCATAGATCAGAAAACCAGGAAACATATGACAATACACAAAGCACTACACCCAAGAGCAAATACGGACAGACTATACATAACACGAAAGGAAGGAGGGAGAGGACTACTAAGTATAGAGGACTGCGTCAACATCGAGAACAGAGCACTGGGGCAATATCTGAAAACCAGTGAAGACGAGTGGCTAAAGAGTGCATGGGAAGAAGGACTAATAAAAGTAGACGAAGACCCAGAAATATACAGAGACAGGAGAATGACAGACAGAACAGAGGACTGGCACAACAAACCAATGCACGGACAATACATGAAACAGACTAAAGATATGTTCAAAGAACGATAGACGGAAATAACATCTCTCCCATATGTAGGAAGTGCAATACGAAAAATGAAACCATAAACCACATAGCAAGCGAATGCCCGGCACTTCCACAGAACCAGTACAAAAAGAGGCATGATTCAGTGGCAAAAGCCCTCCACTGGAGCCTGTGCAAGAAACATCAGTAATAAGTGGTACGAGCACCAACCTGAGGGAGTGATAGAAAACGATCAGGCAAAGATCCTCTGGGACTATGGTATCAGAACGGATAGGGTGATAAGTGCAAACAGACCAGACGTGACGTTGATTGACAAAGTCAAGAAGAAAGTATCACTCATTGATGTCGCAATACCATGGGACATCAGAGTTGAAGAGAAAGAGAGGGAAAAAATGGATAAGTATCAAGATCTGAAAATAGAAATATGAAGGATATGGGATATGCCATTGAAAATCGTACCCATAATCATAGGAGCACTAGGCACGATCCCAAGATCCCTGAAAAGGAATCTAGAAAAACTAGAGGCTGAAGTAGCTCCAGGACTCATGCAGAAGAGTGTGATCCTAGAAACGGCACACATAGTAAGAAAAGTGATGGACTCCTAAGGAGGCAGGATGCAACCCGGAACCCTACACTATAAATACCACCCAGTCGAATTGGAGGACTGTGATAGAGCAAAACAAATATATATATATATATATATATATATATTATTATAATATATATATATATTATATATATATATAATAATATTTCAGGAAAAATTCTTTATAAATAGCTTATTTGGATGTAATAATAATAATAATAATAATAATAATAATAATAACTAATAATAATAATAATAATAATAATAATAATAATAAAGAGTGCATGGGAAGAAGGACTAATAAAAGTAGACGAAGACCCACAAATATACAGAGACAGGAGAATGACTGACAGAACAGAGGACTGGCACAACAAACCAATGCAGGACAATACATGAGACAGACTAAAGAACTAGCCAGCGATGACACATTGGCAATGGCTACAGAGGGGAGAGCTAAAGAAGGAAACTGAAGGAATGATAACAGCGGCACAAGATCAGGCCCTAAGAACCAGATATGTTCAAAGAACGATAGACGGAAATAACATCTCTCCATATGTAGGAAGTGCAATACGAAAAAATACCACCCAGTCGAAAAGGAATCTAGAAAAACTAGAGGCTGAAGTAGCTCCAGGACTCATGCAGAAGAGTGTGATCCTAGAAACGGCACACATAGTAAGAAAAGTGATGGACTCCTAAGGAGGCAGGATGCAACCCAGAACCCCACACTATAAATACCACCCAGTCGAATTGGAGGACTGTGATAGAGCAAAAAAAAAAAAAAAATAAAAAAAAATAAAAAAAATAAAGAAGAAAAAAAATAATAATAATAATAATGACTATTCAAACACAACCAACCACCTGACATTTACAGAACTGTCGATATCACACTCTCACTGTCATAACGACCCTTCATCATCAGCAAAACTTCAAAAGTCGAAGCAATAAGAGGTAAAATGTACCAGTGCCAAAGTCCTCACAAGCAAATATTTTGGAGAGAGAGAGGGGAAAAAAAACGGCCCACACTACTTGAGAATATTGTTAAATTCTTTTGGTATACTGACAAGTGAATAAAAAAAACATAATATACCCTAATATCAATGGTAATTCCTGCACCAAATTATTTCGAATACAATAAAATCTCAGCTTTCCTTCAACATTATACAGCTGCGCAGAGAATCTCTCACGCAACCTTGACAAATCTGGCTGATTATGTACAGTAGGCCCATATTTCACGAAAAGTAAGGAAGCAACCCAATCTAATCAAATCCCGCCGTAACAGATCGTCGCAACTTTGTTCATAAGCCTAGAGTTACGAACGCATAAATAGAAAGACGCGTTACCTGATCTCTTTTTTGTCGAGGTTGGGTGACAGGTGGCATTAATAATCGACGTAAACGAAGGTATATGACTACTGCGGACAGACCTGGGTCGTATTTAGATACTGTCCGCATAATCTCTGCTTAGTGACGTATTGGGGAAATTATTTCTAATGTTTATAACGAGGTGGAACGACGAATCACATTAGTAACGACCATTAAATAACACTATTGAAAATGAAAATGTAACCATGCGGTTCTTACTAATCAATCTAACCCCAATACAAATCACATCTAATCACTTCAACGATAGCAAATCCTTTCGATAATCCCTTAATCTGATTATGCTTACACTTCAATGTTAAAATAATAAGTCCATTCTAAGCGAGTCAAAGCCAATAAAATATGTGAAAGCGTGGGATAAAAATATCCAATCACTGAATCTGAGTCTACAGACGCATTAAGACATTGTTATTACTTTTTCTCAGTAAATAACCATTACTGTTAATTATCAAAGTTCATGTGATTAAAATAACGCATTTGAAAAACCTCAACAAATAAACAAATTGAGGGAGAATACTAACTTCACTAGAAAATATTTTTGCTTAAATATGAAATAAACTCTGAGTATGTAATATGTGCTATAAATGAAATTACTGGTGAAAATTCATTTTCACGAAGAAAGATCGTAGTTTATCAGAAAAAAAATTCATAAATTACACCACAACCCACTCGAGTCTTGACAACTGACCTTGAAAGTACTAAATTGTATGCAAAACAATTAACGAATCACGTCATGCCGTGATATATGTAGGTAAATTCGAGTAACTTCAAACAAATTAACTTATGTTTAAGAAGCAAAAGCAACCGTTAGCATAATACGTACGTAATGCAGAAAGAATAAATTTGCCTTTTATGTGAAAAAAAAAACTGTAATACTCGCAAATTACTCTATTACTGAAGAGTATGAAAGTTTAATTCGGAAAAACTATTTAAACCTAAAAATAATAAAATCTGATGAAAGCTGCAAAGATTAAAAAATGTGTAGAACGATATATATATTTATATAATATATAATATATACTCAGAATCAATAAGCACAGTACTATTTATGTTTTTTTTAATACTAAAGCACAATACTAGTACTATACTTAATTCCATAGTAATTTATTATTACGAATGATATTCAAAACCTAATAATATTAAACAAATTATGATAATGACACAGTAAAATAGTTTTAATTTACGATCACGGTTGTTCGTATCCCTGAAAGTTCGTTAGTAGAGGAGATTCTGTACGTATGTATGTAAGTATGTATGTATGTATGTATGTATAATATATATATATATATATATGTATATATATAAATATATACATATATATATATATATATATATAGCTTACCTCATCAATAAATTCTTGTCTGTTTATGTATGCGTATGTCTACACTAGAAGTGATTTGCGTAAGTAATGCTAAAAAGAGCAAAATACAAGGACACTGTATATGTGTGGCTGGCATTTGAGGCATGCCTGATAATACAAGGACTAATATAGATGGTTAATAATATGAATGCGAACGCTGGTTATTCACGCAAACTCTGAACTTTGCCATAAAAAAAAAGAGGCCTATGTCAGAGTTGTGTGAATGACGGGGTCACCTTCAATAATGATACATGGAAAGGACACGTTTTGTCTTCGTGGTCATTTAAAGTACCCATTAGGTGCAAAACCTGAATCATATATATGGGGATGATCAGAGATAACAGCTTGAAAGCTAATATAATAAAAGAGTGGATGCTGTCATGGCTGATAACTCCATTCGATATGTTGATTGTGATATTGTTTGGCGAAAGAAGAGGGGCTAATGATTGAGACTGAGGGGATGAAAGAAAATGAAAGTTATCACAATGTTTGGAGCCATGGAGTCAATACAGTAACGGCAAACAGGAAAATGAACTGATTTAGACGTTTAAATATACAATGAAAAACAGTGTTGTTTGTGCGTGCATGCATATTACCATATCCATATCCACACACACACATACGTACACACACATATATATGCTCATATGTAAAGCATGCCATTCTTTACCTTTCATAAAATTAACTAGAATCATATTTGGGTGTTTACCATGAGGTACTGAAGCAAATGAAAAGATATATAATGCAATGATAGACATCTACAATAGCAGTATAGAAAAACTAGTAGCTGATATAAAATCAAGCGATGTTATCATAAATATTAGCGGAGAGAGTCGATGTTTCCCATTTGTTCTGAAACAAAACTTCCCGAGAAAGGGCGTCTAATCCCATCTTCTCGGGAAAGTTTTAGGACTGTTAGCTCTTCAAAGTGAATTAAAGTAGGCGTGTGAGGATAAAAGATCGGGCTTACGAACAACGTTTTATTTCCGATCATTTAACCATTACCAACAAAAAGGCGTAGTTTTTTTTTTTTTTTTTTATCTGTTGTTATGGAAAAAAGCGTACTGCTGTTATCTTTAGAAAATCGCTGAGCATTTACGTGCAAGATATGTCTAGTTCTTCTTTGCTTTTGAGAGAGAGAGAGAGAGAGAGAGAGAGAGAGAGAGAGAGAGAGAGAGAGAGAGAGTCGTTCCCACCTGCTAAGCCTCCACTTAGACCTGTTCAAGACGAACAGCTTCCATATCCAAAAAGGAATTGTCCTTGTTAGTCAGAAAAAAAAAAAAAAACTTCTGGTGGCATTCACCTTGGCAACGTTATTTGTTTCTTACAATTTTAAGCTCTAGATTATTCACCAAACGCATTGCAAGTCTAGTGTTATATAAATATTGTAAGACCTTCAATCTTTCTCATAACTATTCAATA
>NC_087213.1:72067537-72070037 GCF_015104395.2 Macrobrachium nipponense | reverse complement strand
AAAAAGTAAATAAGCGGCAGTGATAAGAAATTCTTGATCCCTTTCTTTATCCCTTCATTGGAAAATCGACGGGAGTTCTAGCCTCCGCAGATAAACCCAACAAAGGGATCGCACGAGTACTGAACGCAAATAGAACGCCATGGTTTGAAAATAACCCTTCAATCCGAGCATCCACTCTCGCCATAAAGCATTCAAGGATACGATATTATAATAGTGATGTGAGAAGGGGTCGGCTTATGTTTCATTTCTAACTCTTGTCAGAGAGCTCCATTTAGAGAGAGAGAGAGAGAGAGAGAGAGAGAGAGAGAGAGAGAGAGAGAGAGAGAGAGAGAGAATAAGTTACCATGTGATTTAGTTCAATTACAAGTGATATAAAACGTAACCACAATGTATATGGAAAAAGACAAGAAGAAACTAGCGTGTGTATATATTTATTTATTATATAGATATATATATATATATATATATATATATATATATATATATATATATATATAATATATATATATATGCTATATATATAATATATATATCTATATATATATATATATGTATAGATATATATATATATATTTATATATATATGAGAGAGAGAACGGATACTTACGTATATTAAACGTAACCACAATGTATATACAAAAAGACAAAAAGATAACTAAAGTATATGTACAAATGAGAGAGAGAGAGAGAGAGAGAGAGAGAGAGAGAGAGAGAGAGAGAGAGAGAGAGAGAGAAATTCAATGGATATTTACACGAATTATTATCTAAGCGCATCGCTTCACCAATTTTCGCCAATTTTTCATTAGTATAACTATTTCAACTTTCACAGCAGCCATTTTCGTAATAGAGTAGAATTATTTTCTAAATGGCTTTCACAATGAAATGAACCCTCTTTGTGTGCAGAAAATTACACATAATTGGTTTAATACTTTCGTTTTCAGTCCTTTTATTATTTTAACATGCGACGATACCTATCAAAATGTTTCGCTTGTACGAAGCGTTTTATCTGCATTTTCCAAACTATTCGGATAATGTTATCAAAGGAAAATTTATGACAAACTCGTATGGAACTTGAAATTCTGTGCGAGTAAATATGAATATTCTTTTGATAAACCCTTTGTTAGGACATACTATTTTAGTGTGTATATATATATATCTATCATATATATATATATATATATATATATATATATATATATATATATATATATATATATATATGTATATGTGTGTGTGTGTGTGTGTATGTGTGTAGGTATATTATATATATGCACAGACATATACATTATAGAAATATGGCAATATATATATATATATATATATATATATATATATATATATATATATATATATATATATATTATATATGTAATATACGGACTATGTGTTTCTTCTTGTACAGTAACTGGGTGCATCCAGAATGGAATGCTCGTAATTATGGATGAACGTAAGAGAATGTGTCAATCATAGACTAAAGAGGAAGAGAAGCATTGGGTCTAACCCGAACTAACTTCACCCAGACAGTTAGGGCCAGTTATCAGTCCACAGCAACTAACTTGTTAGTTCATTAAGACCCCAAACTCTACGAACTCTGGGAAATTCAAAGGTTTGGGTCTTAAACGAACTAACACCTATGAACAAGATTATATATGCATGTGTGCTTATGTGTGTGTTTGAGAGAGAGAGAGAGAGAGAGAGAGAGAGAGAGAGAGAGAGAGAGAGAGAAGGAGTGTGTGTGTGTGTGTGTGTGTGTGTGTGTGTGACTTGCAATTTCAAACGAAAGGCTTTAGCTATATATTCTGTATTTTGTCATATAAATAATACAACTGCTGATAATCAACTACTGAATTGATGGAAACACCCGTGTAACATACAATTACAAAAATAAACAAATTATTCTAACATATTCTATAATGAGACATAATATACAAAAAACATATATATATATATATATATATATATATATAATATATATATATATATATATTATAAAAGTTTGTTTCTGTGCAGTATGACAAAATTATACCGTACGATGTTTCAAAATTATTCATACTGTTGTCTAATCTTATGATATACAGGGAACTTTTATCAACTTTAGAAGACGATAATATATATTTGTGTACATAATATATATGTGTGTGTTTATATGTTTACGTGTTATAAACACTGCAGTATACAATAACTTTATTCCTTACATAGAAAGAGCCCATCAATACATGGCAATTAACTACAATTTGCCAAAATGTTACCAAAGCAGCAAAGGCGAAAGTCAAGTAAACAAAGGAGATGACTGCTCCATCCATAACTATACGAAGTAACAGAAAAAAAACTACAAATAGGCAAAAAGAAAACAATAAACATAATAACGAAAGTAAATAGCTATTTGGAGAGATAGAGAGAGAGGAAAGAATAAGACGAGAGAGAGAATGTTAAAATGAAACATCTAAAAACAATAAAAATAAAAATGAAGAAAAAAATATTTGGAGAGAGAGAGAGAGAG
>NC_087213.1:72040037-72065037 GCF_015104395.2 Macrobrachium nipponense | reverse complement strand
GAGAGCTTTTATTATACAGAAACGACCCCTAAAACGCCATGTGACACAGACGCTCTTCCACCCCCCCCCCCCCCCACCCCCCCCCCCCCACATCCCCCGGGCCTGGGTCTGCTACCTAAAGGGGATACCAGACAGGTTTTAGAAGACATTTCATCTTTATTTGATCTTTAATTTTAGTCTGGTGCGCTACATATACTTGTTTTCATCCTCTTGGTCATCAACATATATGTGGAGATACAAATGGAATTACATGCGATCTTAGCTCATTATTTTCAGGTTTGTAAAATTCTAACGATCTCGTACTTTTGGTCATATGAAAGAATTCTGGGTTATGAAATTGTGTTGTTATTTACTGTGCATAAAATGCGGAAATGTTTTAAAGGATTAATAAGAATTGCGAATTAAACAAGCTCTGAAAAAACTGATATAAAGGGAAACTAAGCAGCCATTAAACGTTAAACGTCTACTTTTTTTTTAGAAACCAACTTATGACTTAACCTTACACATGTTATCTTTCAAGAAACTGATATTGGGGGCTCAAGAAGTAAATGGATGACAGACGAAGCTCCACTAACCTATGTAAAAAAAAAAAAAAAAAAGAAAAAAAAAAAAACGCGGGCAAAAACCTTATTGTATAGTAGTAATTATCAGTAATTATTGCAATGCGGAACAAAATCGAGATGTGTTCTATTAGCGAGCATGAAAAAAAAAGTCATTTATTTCCTATCTCTTGCTGCAATGACATTGCAAAACTACCTATATCAATAACATCATGCTGAAAAACCTAATTTAGGGCCGGACTTGCAAAAGGGAAGTTAAGGGTTCGAAAAATAAAGGACTAGGGCCCTTTAGAAACGTCCTACAATGAATGTCTTACTAATTAGAAAATGGACAAGTACGTCACTTGTCTCTCGATAAAGACAGAAATACGACAACAAAAGCAAAAACGTTTAGTGGCTATTCAATGCAGAGTTTGAAATGTCATGCGCCAGTAATTCTTTCATGTACAGCGCATCCATAAATAATATACCATCACATAAAGACTACAAACATTGGGGTCAAGTAGGAAAGGTAAAGCGTAAACCAAGTCAATAACTAAAGCTTACTCTAGGTAAGAAAGCCTCATTATTCAGTTCATATGAATAAGCGCGGTTGATAATTCTACTCAAACAGATGTAACGCTTTATGTTGTTTTAAAAAAAATATAAACGTGAATTATGTAGAGGGGCAACCTATTAATGATATATAAATACTCCTTACAGATTAATTGGCTTGGTACGATCTACCAGGCTGCGGGAATTGGATTGCGTGTTTGATATCGTTATTAAATATTTCATTTTAATAACGGGAATAAGTTTATATGGTAACTGTATCATTACACTTATATTTCCCAGACACAACTGTAGAACGCAACACAACTTAATTGCACCAGTTCGTTCGACCAAGATGTCTTTGACCTACGACATTAATTTACTTCTGTCATATGATGGTAACACTTCTTATCCCCGATTTTTTTAGTATAAACTCACTAAAGGAAAATCAGTTAATACATAAGGATAGAAAATTAACAATCATTACAAAACTCTAATTGACGAGAATAAAATACTACTGTGCTAATTACCATCAAAAAGAAAGACAGATCGGACATTCAATCACACAATTTTCTAAGTGAATAGACCAGCAGCGTACTACCAACAAATATTAGGATGTCAATTTTTGGAAGCTCGATATCTGTTTGTTTGTGTGTATGGTGTTTTTACGTTGCATGGAACCGGTGGTTATTCAGCAACGGGACCAACGGCTTTACGTGACTTCCGAACCGCGTCGAGAGTGAACTTCTATCACCAGAAATACACATCTCTCACTCCTCAATGGAATGGCCGAGAATCGAACCCGCGACCACCGAAGTGGGACGCCAATACCATACCAACTACGCCACTGAGGCGCTAGATATCTGAACGCCCTTGTTGCCCACAATTACTCGCAGCATTTCAAATCACGGGCAGCACACAATTCGACTTCCACTGTCGCCGAAAATGAAGTGCACCCAGCAGAACCTAAGAAATGCTAAAGGGTGATTTTATAAGATGACTGGCGTTACGAACACCATACTTTCAGAGAAAACCTTAACACTCATGGGTAGTTCCACTCAATGACTCATAGTATGCTACTAAAAATACAAAAGAAGGACCGATGGGTGAACCGTTCTGATATCTAACTAACAATTCTTACAAATCACCGATGGAAAGTCGGCTTAAGATTCTACCTACCTGTTACCTAGCTTTCACCACTAAAACACCGCTGACATAGAATGAAGCTATCAGACTAAACCATACCGCTGCAAACCGCTAAGACTGAGAGGTTGGAAATTAAACTTGACCGTAATCACTTGGCTTGTATAAGACTTTAGCTGAAGCATAAGCAGCAATATTGTTCTTTGAAGGTATTACGCTATTTCCTTGCCTGAGAAAGCACTTCCTGTTTTAATAATAAATTCAACTTATAATTTCTTGATTTTACTGGTGGCCATAGCTGAGAAGATAAAATACCTCGGGAAACCTCTCTCTATAACTCTTTGCAAATTATATATATATATATCTATATATATATATATATATATATATATATATATTATATTATATATATATATGTGACATCAGTTTATCATATTGATGAAGTGTGTAAATTTTGTGTGTGCGGCAGATAGGGAGAGAGAGAGAGAGAGAGGAGAGAGAGAGAGAGAGGAGAGAGAGAGAGGGAGATTGTACATTAAGTAATTACAGTTTTTTTTATTTAAGCACTTTTGTTTCCAATATATATATATATATATATATATATATCTATGGTTGGGTGTGTTGTTGGAAACAAGTGCTTAAATAAAAAAAACTGTAATTACTTACTGTACAATCTCTCTCTCTCTCTCTCTCTCTCTCTCTCTCTCTCTCTCTCTCTCTCTCTCTCTCTGCCGCACACAAAATTTACGCACTCCATCAATATGATAAACTAATGTCATACGATCTCGAATACTTTTACCTGTTACCTCAATACAGTCATCTTTGCCGAGTTGTACTAAGTATTTGAATTCCAGACATTTTGCGACAGTGGGGAACTCCACGAACATTTGAAGTAGAACAGCCTTTGCCTCCTAAAAAAACAACGAAATAATGTCACTTCACAAGAGTTGGAAGCTGCCCAAAAATACTTCAGAAAAGGCGACATACACAGACTTGCAAATGCCCCAGTTTCTCAGTCACATTTTTAAGTGTATTGTCTTAATTTATTCTCGCATCCTTGCGAACCATTTCTCATTTTTTACCTCTTCTTCCTGCGTCGCGCAATAAAGAGAAAAAACGGGGAAACTTAAAATGAAGAAAAATAAAAAACTACACAAATCGCAAAGATAAACATAATGCTTATTTCTCCCTGAGATATTGATATTCTTTCGAAGGAATCACTTTGGCTTCGTTTTTCATTGGTTGATTGCGAGCGCTGGTCGTTAAGGAGACAAAGCAGCTGTCGTTTCCCCCCCAACGAATGACTCTCACCCCCCCCCCCCCCCCCCCCCCCCCCCCCCCCCCCCCCCCCCCCCCCCCCCCCCACCCCTCCCCCCCCCCCCCACCCATTCTCACTCAGAACACACCACACTCAGCTCAGATGAGTTTTCGCTTCGGTGTTCCCTCACTTCATTAAACTATGTCAGTGGAAAATGTTTCAATCCCTATAAACAATCGTAATACCATTTACTTCTCCAAATTCATGCGAAATTCCCTATAATTTAACCATTAAAAAAAAAAAAAAAAAAAAAAAAAAAAAAAAGGATGGGGGGGCAAACAAAATAGATCAATTAATTGCTTGTTTACATTCGAATTTTTCTTCTATATTCGCAGATGCCAGCTGGGACATGCTTCGAGGGGTTGATGTCCCCCTTTACACTTTCGCTGGTGGGCAGGCCACCTTGAGTTGCTCGTACAACCTTAGTTCAACTCGTTTGTACTCACTCAAGTGGTACCACAACGGTACGGAATTCTATCGGTACGTTCCCACGGAACGCAACACGCCCATTAACATCAAACCCAGCCACAAATTCAGCGTTACGGTAAGTTTTATCATTATTTCAATCAATGGAACACACAGAATGATGAATAAGGATAGTGTTCTTATTATATATCACACATACAATAAATCAATGTATTTACAGTATCAGTTTTCCATTACCTTTATCTAAGATAACGCTTTCAACAACCATTTAAGTCTTTACCAACCATCCACATTTTCTCCTAAACTCCAGCTTACTTTTCCTCCCCCTATTTGGCCTTTCTTATTTTAAATGGCTAATCTGGTGTTCTTTTTAACTATGTCATTCACATTCCACACTTCCTCTAATCCCATCAAGTAAGGTTTCATTTCTAATCCAATCTCTCAACTTTCACTTGGCCCCAACGACGAATTTCTATTGTCATTAACTTGAAGATGTGGATACTTCCAAGTGCCTATATTTCAAATCATTGGCACTGCTCCTCTTCAACCAAATTAACTGAACTGTCTTAATTCAGGATGGAAAACGAGTCTCAGAATTTGCCATTCCATGTTCATGGAAAATGGAGCTCTTCTAAGTTACAGCTCATGTTTATGGAAACGACGCTCACTACTACTTGGCTTACTCTTGGTACGCTAATTTACCCATGTGCAGTGACTTCTTGCTAAGATGCTGTCCCGAAAGAACATAATTGTTTACGATTAGTAAGTCAAACGGCACAAACCGAATTGTATCCCATAAGGTGTTAAAAATTCTGGATACCAGAGAAGCCTGATTACGAAGAGCTTTTACGAAAAGTTCCTAAAAGTTTGGTTAAATGGCAGGGCCTTGCTTTTAGTATGAATTTCCAGCGAGAGAACAATTCAGAAGGTTTATCTTCTCTTTAGGCTTATGGATTAGCACCAGAAACCTCCTCATACAGATGATAAAGCAGAGCCGTGCACTAAAGGAAATCCCTTAAAAACATAGGCCTGGAAGGATTTGGCGTTGTCCTCCGAACCAATCCTGGTGATATCCTTCGGACTAATATTGATGGAACACAAACTGTCTTTCCAGTCCATCTATTTTAGCAAGTGGGACTTTCTACGACATAAGTGTTCTCTATCTCTATCTATTTCTTCTCCTACTACCCCTGCACACACAGAAAGAAACTAACATACTCACACACATAATATATATACACACACACATATATATACATTTATTACATCATTTATAATTATAATATATAATATATATATATATATATATTATATATAAATTAATATATATATATAATATATCTATATCAGAGCACGTTTATTCGGGATAAATACTTTAGGTAAAGTCACATTTTAATAGAAAGAAAAAAGACAGAAGAATAAAAATTAGAACCGTCGGTCAAAAGCATCCTATTTTTGGGACTGCAAGAAATAAGTTCTACCAGCGGCCGTTTCATCTGGCACGAATTAATTACAAGATCAAGTTCCAGTGATCAGCAAATACAAACAAACTGATGGGTTTCTCTCTCTCTCTCTCTCTCTCTCTCTCTCTCTCTCTCTCTCTCTCTCTCTCTCTCTGGATATATCTCTATGTAAAGTAATCAAGGAAATTGCACCCAAAACATTGATTAAGTTATTCTATTCGGTTTTTATAAATGTAAGTTCAATTACTGGCAATTCTGCCATTAAACTTTATGGAGCCATATGATATGATGAATCTTCCTAATAAATAAGTTTTATTGATGTTTGGTAATTGCCTATCTATATCGCATATATTGCATATGACACCCAGGCTTCCACAAATGTGAAAACAGTGTAGCTTTTACTGACCAGCCTTGAATTCGACGAGGAAACAAATCGTCATTCATGGCCTCTAAGTGCCCAGATAATCAAGAATTCTTTCATAATAGAAATGGCATGTCCACCTGAATGATGATGACGGGATGCCATAAGAGTCTTACTCACAGACTGGACATTCTCGATTTAGAATGCTGAAGTTAGACTGCTGTCCTCTTTTTCCTTAGACTCCACAGCCTGTCACGGGAAACTGGTTATCGCTGCCTATTACATAAGAGGACAATCACGATAGGCCTCGTGGGTTAAGCACGAAATAAAAATTGGTGTATGTCAGATACATACAACTGAAACAGAAACAAAAATTGGTGTATGTCAGATACATACAACTGAAACAGAAACAAAAATTGGTGTATGTCAGATACATACAATTGAAACAGAAAGAATGATGAGTGATGGAATGTTGTTGGCATGTTGGCTCTCTTCGTATAAGTGATAGAATCAAAAGCTTTTTTAAGTTTCTGGTTACATGTATGTATGTATGTATGTATATATGTATGTATGTATGTGATTTCTTGCACAGTTTATAGCTTTACCATTCATGAAAATAACAAAAAAATGCTACATATGTGTGAATCACGCGTTTTCAACAACGACAAATACAAACACCAAATATGGCACGAATGAAAGCCTAGGGGAAAGCTAATTTGCAATTCATTCGAATCCTTCACCCAAGCTTCCATGGGATATAAAATTCCATAACAAAAGACACCGATTTGAGCTACAAAAATATACTTCTCTTACAACGCTGAAAACCCATGGAGGCGAAAATAAAGATTTCAAAACAACACTGGTTTAGAAGTACACTGCATATGATCCGAGAAGAAAAAGTAAATCAATGAAAATAAAGAGTTGCAAGCACAATGGGTAAGTATATTTACATGAATAAAAAAAAAAGGGGTAAATGCGTAAACAACAACAGACAAACGCACTCGATTAACCAAACAACTCGAATCAGACCACGATCGGAAGGTCAAACAAACAATACCCAACCCCCACCTGAAAAACCTCCTCTCCCCCCCTCTCCCTCTCTCACATACACATACACACGCACCCACACAAACACAAAGTTGCGTGTTCAGATTCCCCCGCACAGACATAGGAGGCAACAGTGCACGAAGAAAACCTCAGAATACTGAGAGGAAAGAAGATGAAAGGCAGGATGGAAAATAAAAGAAGTTGCAAGAACAAAGCTTTCGATTCTATACCATCTCCCGGCGTTACATGCACGAGAGTGGAGGGAGGACAATAGGGAGGAGATTTAGAACGAGAGAGAGAGAGAGAGAGAGAGAGAGAGAGAGAGAGAGAGAGAGAGAGAGAGAGAGATAGTAAAGGAATCGGGACGGAATAGAAAGAGACCTTTAAGAAAAGAAGTTATGTCTGACTTGAGGGTTCTACTCAATTTGAAATTACAGTAAAAAAAATTGATTTCGCAAAAAAAAAAGTTGATTTCGCAAAAAAAAAAAAAAAGTAATTACAAAAAGTTAGCGAAGTTCAGGGTAGAATGAATGGTTTAAAATGTGTAACGTTTTAAAAAATGAGACAGTCACTGATATAACTTTCCCCATCTTGACATTAGCGAACGAGAACTGACGGCGAACAGAAATAATATTTAAACATGGTATTGGCTTAAATAAATATAAGTTCCTTTTGTTTTCATTTATCCAGATTTAGTTTTATTACCTAAAATTCTCTTAATTATGCAGCAAGTTGACATTTAACCTTTTGAACATTATCTTTTACAATCAAGTCTGAAATAATCCATAGTAATATACACTTTAGTAAGGCGACAGAAAGATTCGGCACATCTTACTTTCATCATCATTTATTTAATATCAATTCATCTTATTAACTTCTGAGCATATTTCATATGCCTAGTTTGTATAATTATAAGAAAAGATGGCCATGAAAAATAAAACCGTTTTTACATTTCTAACTAGAGAAACAGTTCTAATCTTATTAGTACCTGACTTATCGATACGTTAGGAATCGACATTGTCCCTCTCGGAAATCCCAACCGTCAGTTCAAAGTCCGGTAGTTAAATCAGAAGCAATTCTAAACATGAACTAAGATTCATGATTTTTAAAATAAATGATGAACCCAAACTCTTCTCCATTTATCAAAATAAAGGTGTTCTGGCTTTCCTCCGATTCATAAAAGATGAAGGGTAAAGTTAGAAGAAACCACAACTATTATTGTTGGAAGAATAAGATACCATGCAAACTTAAACTCGCCGGGGCGTATACTTGACAAAGTTTTCATTTTTACTTTTCTATAAAAGAAAACTATTGAGATGGCTTTGACTCAGATCTTAAAAGCTGCTTAGGTTTGAGAGTTGCAAATTGGTATGTTGATCATCCACCTTCCAGTCACCAAACATACCAAATTTGCAGCCCTCTAGCCTCAGGGGTGTTTATAATATCATTGAAGGTTGTGGTTATCCGTGGCTCATGAGTTTGCAGGCGTCGCTACATCTTCACTTGACCGCATCTGGGGAGTAACTGAGCGCTTTCCGGTCGTGGCTGGGAGTCTCATACGGCCGCACACAGTCTCTCATAGAGTATTTTTTTTTTTTTTGCGTCTTAGTGTAAGCATCATTTGTCCATGATACACGTGCACCATCAGCTAAAT
Source organism: Macrobrachium nipponense (assembly GCF_015104395.2). NCBI lineage: Eukaryota > Metazoa > Arthropoda > Malacostraca > Decapoda > Palaemonidae > Macrobrachium > Macrobrachium nipponense. Next base: position 72,056,534 of record NC_087213.1, on the reverse strand, counting down.
GGAATAATTCATTAATACCTAACATATCCCTTGCTTTATATTTTTCTTACAAGGCCAAGACCAGAGAGAGAGAGAGAGAGAGAGAGAGAGAGAGAGAGAGAGAGAGAGAGAGTAGAAGTCATTATTAATGATGGTGGGAATAAACTAGGTAAAGCCCAAGCAGGTTTCTTCGTATAAAAACATGACAGCATTAATGGCATATGCTTCTGTGTTGTAATCTTCTCATTTTGTACTGCTGGCTGGGTATTATTAGAATAGCGGGATCCTTTTCTTCCAGATAGAACTGCTATAGAAGGTGGTTTATTTTCCCAACAAATATAATTGGTAGAAACCATGCAAGACAATCTCTCACTAGATGGTGATTCCATCTTTTACTTCTTGATTATTACATCTTTAAGCCTATTCCTTATGTATTTTTTTGTTTATTTTTATCGACATTTAAGCCACTGCTGTTACTTCTTGCAGTTATACCAAACTTTCCCGGGGCGGAAGTCAATTTTGCTGACCGATTACTAAGTGAGTTAACTCCTATTTCGAACTGGTTAAAAAGAAAGTACGCGCGATGTGGTTATATATATATATATATATATATATATATATATATATATATATATATATATATATGTATATATGTCAATCTCAGTAGGAAAAGAAGAGCGTAGGTTAAGAGACACCACATTTTTATTGCGACGCGTTTCGTTGTTTCTTCATAACAACATTTTCAAGCCTAAAAGAGACATTACAGTATTTTAATGGTAGTTACAAGAATATGTAATTATTGGCTGACAAAGCTGAGTAAAAGTAGCAACAATAAGATAATGGTTAAAATCTTTAAAATAAATTGCACCAGCATACTAAAACAATAAATTATATAAGATCTTTTAAAATAAATTACAACGGTATACTAAAAACAGAATGGTGGGAGACAGAGATGGAAAGTTTACACTACGAATGAATGACTGAATGATTTATATTAAAAGCAAGGGATAAGATGAATTGTCAAGGTTAAGATCTGGTTTCCTTAAAAATATTTCTATTGACTCAGAGATTCTCAATAATGACTCTTCTCTAAAAGTACCAAGCACACTAAAATTTTTTCAATCTTCTACCTGTATTACATTCCTCTACGTGCTGTAAATCGGTGATCTGGTTGGCTTGGCCAGCAAGCAACCAGTACGAGGAGAAATGCCATAATGTTCGGAAGATCACTTTTTATTCAATAATTTGCACTACAAACAATTTGAAGGTTTCGCAATGGGATCTCCACTTTCAGCCCCAATGGCCAACATATTTCTTTGTTTTCATGAAAAACGATGGCTTGATGATTGTCCCCTTGAGTTTAAACCAATTGTTTATCACAGGTATGTTGACGACACATTTTTGGTTTTCAGGCATTTAAGTCACGTACAGCGGTTCCATGATTACTTAAATAGCAAAAACACCCATGTATTCAGTTTACCGTGGAACATGAAGAAAATAATATTCTTAACTTTTTAGATGTAAGCATTACAAAAACTACCGCAAACAATAAGTCACTCTTAAATTTTAGCATTTTTAGAAAGTCTACTTTTACCGGTCTTGGAATGAATTTCCAAAGTGCTACATTCTTTAACTTCAAAATAAATAACATTAAGACTTTAATACATAGAGCATTTTCTCTTCTGCAGCTCTTGGCAGGCATTTGATCTCAGAAATAAAGTTTCTGTTAAACTATTTCAAAATTAATGGCTATCCCAATAACATAATATAAAGAAATCAAAAAGTTCCTAAATATTTCTCTTAGTATAAATAGCAAAATAAATACACCAAGTGTTGATAAACTAAACTATGTATTTTAAATTTCCATTATAAGTGATCCTTGTTCTAAATACGTTACAAGAGAACTAAGAAATATGTTTAAGTATAGTTTTCCCCACATTAACCCCAAGTTAATATTTACCAACAACCATACTATCCAAGCGTTGTTAAACCATAAAGATAAACTACCTTCAGACCTTTTTGTCTGGCATCACCTATATTTACAAGTGTGACGCCTGTAGCGCCACCTATATTGGCCAGTCAAAAACGGTCGGTCCGGGACAAGATCTCCGAACATTATGGCATTTCTCCTCGTACTGGTTGCTTGCTGGCCAAGCCAACCAGATCACCGATTTTACAGCACGTAGAGGAATGTAATACAGGTAGAAGATTGAAAAATTTTAGTGTGCTTGGTACTTTTAGAGAAGAGTCATTACTGAGAATCTCTGAGTCAATAGAAATTTTTATTTTTAAGGAAACCAGATCTTAACCTTGACAATTCATCTTATCCCTTGCTTTTAATATAAATCATTCAGTCATTCATTCGTAGTGTAAACTTTCCATCTCTGTCTCCCACCATTCTGTTTTAGTATACCGTTGTAATTTATTTAAAAGATCTTATATAATTTATTGTTTTAGTATGCTGGTGCAATTTATTTTAAAGATTTTAACCATTATCTTATTGTTGCTACTTTTACTCAGCTTTGTCAGCCAATAATTACATATTCTTGTAACTACCATTAAAATACTGTAATGTCTCTTTTAGGCTTGAAAATGTTGTTATGAAGAAACAACGAAACGCGTCGCAATAAAAATGTGGTGTCTCTTAACCTACGCTCTTCTTTCCTACTGAGATTGAGATTTCCAAAAACATCTGTCTACTTTCACTATATATATATGTATACACACACACACATATATATATATTATATATATATATATATATATATATATATATTAATATATGTATATATATATATATCATATATATATGCATATATAATTTCGTTGGTGGAGTTAATAGAGAAGTTATATTCATATAAACAAATATGTGAAACAATAGCGAATGAATGAACAGCCAATAAAATATATTTCATAATAGTTTTCCAGGGGCACTGCAGCCTCTCCAAGTTAACGCTTCTATTTTGTAGATAGACCTCTGATATTGGGCAGTTTGGCTCAAAGGCTCAGACTACCCAAAGACTGTAACACCAGCGTAGTTAATACCCTTCAGTACACTTATATAAAAAAAAAGTGAACAAATGAGCTTGCTGCATTTGACACCTTTTTCTGTGGATCCAAACTGATTAACATCTATCTACCTAAGGAGGAGAAAGAATCCAAGCTAAAGGAGAAAAACAGGTTGGGTCTGTCTCCGAAGGAAACGTAGGACGATCTTCCTCAAAGAGGAATTTAAAAGAAGCTGTTAATAATTTTCACGTCACTGTGAGAAGAGTGAACAAGTGAGAGAACTAGACAGACAAATGAACGCTTTTTCAGGACACCACAAAGCTTATCATTTAAATTTACCTTTCCCATCCTCCACAGAACTTAGTCTGTCCTTCCCTTGCTTTGTTGCCATTGTTGTACGTAAATGTTTTAATCACCTTAACTTTATCCAAAAGCTTATGATAATTCCATTTGGAAAACCACCAAAAACATACTTTCCCTCTCCCTTCCACTACAGTCTCCCCGTCCATTTCTAGTTTTAGTGTACGTAAATTCAGCTGTAACTCACTTAGTTTTAATTTGTTTGCGCTCATCACGCTGAAAATGCAGAAAATACCGACTTCAGTAAAATTAAGAAATTTTGTGTTTGGACGAGCAAAAAGTTTAGCGAAGAGGAACGAAACAGCCAAACATTCAGAGGCGTCTTTTGGAGATGTTTGTTTGCTTGTTTGTAGGGTGTTTTTACGTTGCATGGAACCAGTGGTTATTCAGCAACGGGACCAATGGCTTTACGTGACTTCCGGACCACGTCGAGAGTGAACTTCCATCACCAGAAATACACATATTTCACCCTCAATGGAATGCCCGATAATCGAACTCGCAGCCAATGAGGTGGCAGGTCAAGACCATACCGATCGCGCCACTGAGGCGCTTGTGTTTTGGAGATGGAATTCCTCCAAAATGTAAGGTTTAGTATGCGCATACAAAAGTAATAGTTATTGCATTTGACAAAAATAAATAAATAAATAAATAAATTTTAAAAAGTTCCGTCCTATAAAAAAAAAAAAAAAAAAAAAAAAAAAAAAAAAAAAACAGCCACTACCCCATTCACCCGTTATCTGCTGAGTGCGAGATAAACCAAGTGTTAAGAAAACCTCTTAATATTAGACCCTCCATGGGAAGCCAGTAAATCACTCGTTACTCCACCATAAAAATATTCAGTCAAATTAATCATTTAACACAACGATTCACATTTCCTTCGTAATTAAAGCCGTATTTTCGCTTGTATACACACACACACACACACACACACATATATATATATATACATATATGAGGACACCTAACGTGTTCATGAGTTAAATATTTTTACAAACCGATACAATTAAACCCGGTAGACGAACAGCATTGGTTTCTGGGCTTACAAATCCCGTGGACTAACTCTTCCAAACGTCTCCGGACTTGCTCATTGTCATGCCGCGATGCATTAACGGTTTTCTGCGGTCCTCTGTCTCGTTTCATCACTGCCTTTCTTTCTGGAGTAAAGACGGTGTGCATTAGCATCTTAATGCATTCGTGTTCTCGCTCCTTTAATCTACTTATCTCTCTCTCTCTCTCTCTCTCTCTCTCTCTCTCTCTCTCTCTCTCTCTCTTTCCATTTTCTGAAACTCTTGCGATTACAAATATAGCCTAGTCTTTTGGCGATACAAAAATAACTATGAAAAGTCCTGATTTTTCTCAAATAACGCCTAACGTCAACAACTGCCAATTTTAAGGGTATTATTTCATTTTGAGCTCTCACATTAAATACGTTCAAGTCTTCCTTTGTTACCCGTGACCATTAGGGCACCTGAGTATCTCGCCTTTACTCCATTTAATATCCCTTGTGGTTTTTTTGTTTGTATGGTGGTTTTTACGTTGCATGGAACCAATGGTTATTCAGCAACGGAACCAACGGCTTTACGTGACTTCCGAACCACGTCGAGAGTGAACTTCTTTCACCAGAAATACACATCTCTCACTCCTCAATGGAATGTCCGAGAATCGAACTCGCGGGTACCGAGGTGGCAGGCCAAGACCAAGCCGACCACGCCACTGTGGCGCTATATCCCTTGTGGTGCAGTGTGGCTCTTTGTAAGCCATAACTGCATGGTCCTTCTTCCCTCACCAAAGACAATAACTGTGGTGCCTTCAGCTAACCAGTGGCAATCATTTGAGAAATGGGTTTAATCGCAGTAGAAAAAAAAATATTATTTCATATATCAAGGATTCACGGAAGTCTTTCTGCTTCCTTGAATTGAGCAGAGGACCAATAAACCGAAACAGGAAAGTTTTACATTTCATTTCTGTAATATTTTACCATTCAAGTCGAAAATGAGAACCTATATTCTATTTATAAAAAATCAGGGATAAAAATAGCCCCCAATGACTTTATGCAAGCCTCATTAATGCTGCGGCTTATATCAGGCAAATGCTAATTATTTTTGCGTTGTGCGTGTATATACATACAGACATATGCACAAACACTGACACACACACACACACAATATATATTATATATATATATATATATATATATCATATTTATATTATATATATATATATATATATATATATATATATATATATACATATATATATATATATATATATATATATATATTTATACATATATGTGAGTGTATGTGTGCGTTTTTATAGAGGTGTGCGCGTGTAGGGTGTGTGTCTTTGCGCATGTACGATCAAACAAGTCATTTCCTTGTTATTGCGACGGAACTCTGCATACATTTAAGTAAATGTACTAACGTCTAAAGAGGGGGTACGTTTATTGTTGCTGCAGCTACAGACGCAATCTCGTATACAAACAGATGCAAACATTTTTACAGTAAATAGTTGTATACCTAATTGCATTTTCAAACAGAAACTACAAACCACAATCAAGGTGTACGGTGTGTATTATGGCACGTATGTAAGAATACACAATATATATATATATATATATATATATATATATATATATATATATATATAATATATATATATATATATATATATATATATATATATATATATATATATATATATATAATTATATACAAATGTATATGTACGATAATCTTATTATACCATTATTGTCTCTACAAAAATTAAGCATATTAAAGGATGTGGGAGGAGTCCATTGTTTTGTAAACAACAGATTCTGAAAGACTGGCTGAACTCAGAGAACAAATTAAAGGGGTCAGTTAATACAATGATGTAGACAAATGCATCCTCATTATACAACTATAAACAATCGCAATCAACCTGGAGTATATCGTTTTAGTGCCATAATAACAGAACGTCATAGCGCAAAGGTCATCCATCTGGAGATATTGTTGACATAGTAAAAGATTTGATCATTATCATCATCAGGTTCAACCGATCCATATCACGACGCCTTGCGCAAAACTTCATTCTAATTTCATTATTTCAATACGTATCTTCTTGATGCGCATTTTCCACCTTTACTCTATTAGCTGCATGGGGGGGGGGGGGGGTGTTCTCGCAAACATCATTCAAATGTGGCCTCGTCAATAAAAATAAAATCCGCATTGAAATTCAGAACAGAGCCTCTGAATACATCTGCAATTTCTTTTCGTAATTCCTATTATATCAAGTGAACCCACTTTCTCGCATTACAATGACCCTCATTTCAGTGTATCTATATCCAGCGAAGACTTTATGCCTGTTCAGTGTTTGTTTTGGATAATGTACCTTTAATGTTGTGTCAAACTGGCAGTCAATCTAGCGGCTGCTCCTCGAATTTTGGATCAAACATGTATGCATAATAATCGATGTACCTTCAAGCTAATTTGGCAACAGAAAAAAATAGTGAACGGGACAACGTATCATATACGTAATTCATCTGACATATACTGACTAGGATGAAACGCGAAAGAATTACCTGGGTACTCTTTTGATCAGCAGAAAATAATAAAAGTCTCACTAAATGTCATATGCAAATACTGGAGGTAGGGGACTTGCTACGACCACTGGAATTCCTGAAAACAGATATCTGCCTAACTGGGATGCAAATTACTGTATGCCTACTGATGTCTAGTTATAAAAAAAACTGTAAGTGCATTCAGAAAAATTACACAAAATAAAATCACTGTGAAGGGTTATGTTCATAAATGGTAAATATTGTCAACCAATTTGTACATAAGGATAACATTAAGAGGACCTGGAAAAACTAAAATATGCTTTGGGTATGTCACATAGCAGACTGGAGACTGACAAGACGCAGCAAATATAAAACGCAACAAAATGCAACGTTATTCCCAAAGACACGAACCTATGGCGGAGACATTAAAAAAGGATTCTTAAACTAACAAGAAAATCTTCTCGTCTAGTCAAATAAGAAGAAAAGATGCCCTTACGACTACCTAAAGCATATTTACACTTCAACTTTTTCATTGTAAAATGAGAAATATAATTACGAGTAAAATAGAAATGCGGCTATATGGGCAACTCATTCTGGAAGACAAGGATATGGAAACCTTGTTTTAACGATGAATATCATATCTTGTTGCAAAATCTATCGAACTATTTTCAAAAATAGGGAGAGAGAGAGAGAGAGAGAGAGAGAGAGAGAGAGAGAGAGAGAGAGAGAGAGAGGGGGGGGGGGGGGGGCGGGGGGGGGGTTGCGAAAACAAAACATAATGACGCTATAAGATTAGCAAAGGTTTTATGACTGAATTTTCAATGTGGGATGTCTGTAACAGAGAAATCCACTGTTCAAGTAATATACCTTTGTTAGTGCCGTCACTGGTAAATGACTGACTGTCCCATGAGAGAGGTTCGCATGGGAGAGGAAAAAAAAAAAAAAGTCGACATATGTCCATTAAACATTCGTGAGGCTGTACGTTGGGCAGGCAACCCAATTCTAAAAATATTTTATGTAAATCGTGTGTGTGTGTGTGTGTGTGTGTAGAGGAGGTATCAACATGATCAAAATCTCTCCTCCCATTTCTCATTTGTATGCACAAGTGTATATATTAATTTATATATACATAAACATAAATACATACATACATACAAGAGAGAGAGAGAGAGAGAGAGAGAGAGAGAGAGAGAGAGAGAGAGAGAGAGAGAGAGAGAGAGAGAGAGAGAGAGAGAGAGAGAGAGAGAGAGAGAGAGAGGTCATCCTTACTTTTGTGAAGGGTGAACAACATACCTAAACACAGCCTTCCTACTACTTTTCTATCTACTCTTATATAAAGAGTATTTGAAACCAGCCTCGCTTTCAATTAAGGTCGACAGTGAAAACCGATAAATAATATTCGAAATCCCCAATAATTCTCAAACATCATGTAGCCGAATGAAATCCTCGGGGGTCTGACAGATACCCAACAGCAAACATATCCTGGAACGTGCATTTTATCTTGCCGATTCCTAGGAGACGTCTCTCTGTTTTGGGAACAATTCGACAAATGATAGAATCCTTTTCCTTTTCGCCTGAGTTAATCTTCCGTCTGGACTCGCGTAGATAGATCGGAAATGTCTGAACCTCAGCTCTAAAAAAACCTTTGTCGTTGCCTATTTGTTAGATGGTGTATCACAATATCAGAAAGTATCTACGATAAAAGGCTCACTTTAATTACAGGGATGTTACATAACGTTGTGATTAGTATTACAACAATCACCTGCCAATCTCCCTTCTTCCAACGTTAGCAGATTAAGGAGGAATTCCTATAAAAGAGCAGACGGCGGATTGAGCAAACAGTGGTTGCTCTTCGTTTAATGATCTGGAAATAGCGTTCACAACTCTGGGATGTAAAGACCAGATGAAAGTCGAGGTGCAGGCTAGGATTAACCAGTCCGAGTCCTCTAATACCAACTTTTGGGATAAATGATGTGAAAGCATAACACTATCCCCAATAATATCGTTCATATACGTAACTCGTACATCAAGTCTCACAGAAATGGGATCGGTGACGCTCTTGTCAAATGTGTCATATTTTCCAGACCGAAAAATTAAGTCGTCAAAAGGTTACTCACCGCAGAAGGATTCAAGCGATGTAGAAAGTAAATGGAGAGAAAAGTAAGGAAGGTGAAAAAAAGAAAGTTCTAGAAGAATGTATGTACTTCATAATCCACCTGCAAAATGCAATGGAAGCAATAAAAATTTACTAAATATTAAAATATGTAAAGTGCAATTTTTTCCTTTATGAAAAAAGTAAGAAAATTGCTAAGTATTTTTATCTAAATTTTATAAAACTAAATGCCTGTCATTTTCTACTCTAAAATTCTTGAAAAGCTACATGATATTCGCGCAAGATGAAAAAAGAAAAAAAAAAGGTGAACTCTGGCTTCCCTGCCCATTAATTCAAAAATAATGAGACACAAAATGTCCAAAAAGGGGTTTAAAAAGTCTCAAAACAAAAGGTGACCTTTATTACGAGGGGGAAGAAAGAATGGCTCGAGAAAGAGGACTATCCAATTTCCTAACATGGCGCCCATAGTAAGGCGAATGTAAGATTAGTTTATAATAAATGGCGTCAATAAAGCAATTATCAGTATCAATAATGAACATACCTAAACTCATACTTACAATGCAACATTTATTAAAAAGGCCCCTGAGTTTGAACAGCAAGGAAACGCAATACCATGAGAGTGAAAGAACATGACACTAAGGCTATGGCATATACCAGGGTTTGAAAGCATTGGTTCAATGGGAAGGACATAAAACCAGCAAAATTCAAAAATTGTACCGATCATCGTGACTTTTATTTTATGCAAGGCATTGCATGTGCAGTTTGCATCGCATTAAGAGAATTACGGGATTAGATGAGTTATTCTCCTCAAGAGTACTTTGTTTTTTCGATAGGACAGTATTATTCATGATTAAATGGAACCATAAGTACAGAAGTGCAATATTGGTGTGTGATTTATTATAAGGAACTTTAATCATGGCTCTGTTATTATGATTTCCCACTCACTTCCAATAAAAGAAAAATCGTTTCTCCAAGATCAGAAGGTTCTTAAGACTTTTTGAACTTTAGATGTTAATCTTCATAAACCATTGTATATTTACGAGAAATATTGAATCTACAAAATATCAGTAAAAACAACAACACAGTTTTCTGTATTTCATCTTCATGTGTATGTAACAATGTCATGAAAACTAAAAATTATTTCTATCTTGACTGGGTGTTTATCACCTTAAGTGAGCATTCATTGTTCCTGTACAATTATGTTCAACTTTACAGTACATTTTGAATATATATATCTTGACTGGGTTGTTTTATCACTTAAGTGCGCATTCATTGTTCTGCACAATTATGTTAAAGTTAACAGTACCTTTTGAATATATGTTCTTCATTCCAGTTTTAAGAATTTCAAATTCTGTCACAATCTGGGAGAAAATCATTCTGAACTGTGAAGTCTATATCAAATTGCTCACTCATTACAATAAATAAATATTTATAAGTGTTTGTGAATGCATATACTTGTATACATGAATATGAATATCATGAACATCAACTTAGTTTCAGAGCAGTCTCTTGGACACAAACTTCTGTTCACATTATAATACAATAAAATGCACACACATACACACACACACACACACACACACATATATATATATATATATATATATATATATATATATATATATATATATATATAAATATTATATATATATATATGCGTTCATTTTATTATGTGTGTATATATATATATATATATATATATATATATGTATATATAGTATATATGTATATATATATATATATATATATATATATATATATATACGTACATACGTGTGTGTTTCTGTGTGCGCATGCTTATACGCCAGTAAGGTGTTTCCCATGAATGAGACCAATGGCCTTATGTAAAACCAAGGCAAACAGTTACTGTTCATCATTGAACGTTTGAATACAGAATGAATTTTGAAGACACAATGAACACCTGGCAGAAATATCAACAGCATCAGTATCAGCGAACCCCTATCCCAAGGTATATAGAATAAGGGCCCTATCCTACATCGTGGATAACAAAGCCATACGATTCCTTTGTACTCGTATGTCTGGCCACTCCTTCTTGATCGAACCTCCAAAGTCCCTCCTCCTTCTTCCAAGATTTCTGAACCCAACATCCTCCCTATCTAAATATTCTTCTTTATTTCCTCCAATTGACCAAACCACCTTAAATCACCGATCGCTCCTTTTACCTGGGCTAAACATTTAATTATATTTTCCCTGTAATCGTAATATATTTCAACATTGTCTATTTCCCCTACTAGAGGTAGCGGTTCTGGATACAAGTAAAAGAATGTCCTGAAGTATCTTTGGCGTAATCGAGTATTCTGTACAGCTTATGAGCGTATAATACTGCATGCCCTATGTTTCGCCAGATATAGCAGTCCCAGACGCACGATCATGGCTAATTTTAACCTTAAAGGAAATACAAACTACTGAGGCTACAGGGCTACAATTTGGTATGTTTGATGATTGGTGGGTGGATAATTAACATACCAATTAGCACCCTTCTAGCCTCAGTAGTTTTTAAGATCTGAGAGCGGACAGAAAAAGCTCGGATGGACAGACACACAGACATTTCAATAGCTTTCTTTTACAGGAAAAGAAAAATACAATCCAACAGTGATTTGCTATTGAACTGTGACTAGACCGGCGTGAAAAAGTTTCAAATTGGTAGACTGAATACTTCGGAAAAAAACCCCACATCAGATGCCTCATTCACCTTATATCGCTCTAGGCTCGTACTCTAGAGCTTCTTGAACAAGGCGCTTCTATTCTGATACTTCTATCCAGCCCTTCCTAGTTCCTCTCATAGTTTCTGAACGCTTCCATATGATAAACCTTTCTCGCCAACATGACGTTACCTATTCAATCCACAAGACTAACCATCCCCAAGGACTCCTTCATGAAATTTAGACCACATCCATAAGTCTCGACATTTCTCACCCGTTCAATTTTTATTAATAGAAATATACTAAGCAAACACTTCGCTTCAGCTAGTCAATCTTTTTCTTTCATTCACATTCAACAATGTATTTCATTTTCATATAGAAAAGTTGGTTCAACATTTCTGTCAAACCTTTCTGCCTGAGCCATCATGAATACTCAAAGTCCCTTTCCCCATCTTTGGACACTCCTTTCCTTGCTTCATATATCATGTAACTCACTCCCAGTCTAATTCTACTTGCATCAGTTATTTTTACCCAGAATACCTCTATAAGAATCAAATGCTTTCACTCTTCCACAACCCACATTGACATATATATATATGATAATAATATATATATATATATATATATATATATATATATGTGTGTGTGTGTGTGTGTGTGTATATATATATACATATATTTATATATATATATATATATATATATATATATATACTATATATATATCATAATATATATATATTATACATATATATATATATATATATATATACTATATATATATATATATATATATATATATATATAGATGTATATTTTATTGATATAATTCTTTCAATATAACTTTCTGCTATTTGAGAAATTACGAACTCTTTCACTCAATTCTACAGTGCTGAAGCATCTGCGAACATTAACTATTTTACGACCTTTCATATAATATAATACCCTTATAACTCTCAGTCATCTCCATACTCTTGTACATCACAACAATTTTTCCTCTCATCAATTCCTTTGGAACCTTTAATTTATCTTGACATACCTTACGAATCTTGGTAGCCTCTATTTCCCATTCTCTTCAATTGTCCTCGTTACATTATCAAGTCACTTCCACGAAAATTCTCAAACTTACAAAATCTTTTCCACTTTTCGTTTTATATAAATTAGCCTCTGCTATTTTTCACATTCGACACATAGAACACTCACGTTATCTACCCAAGAATACATTCACTTCAAGTAACATCAACCTATTTGCATATTTTATACCGCGGTCCAGTTGTTCGTTAAACTTTCGCTCGACATTTACCTCCTGTAGAGCACCTTAATCTCCATAGTGTTCTTGTTCACTTACTGTCACTTATCTCAATTACTAGTCTTCATTTTCTTTCACAATTTCTTGGTGGCTACTCGATATATCTTCTTTATGTTTGTATGATTAACATATATATATATAATACAATTAACCATGAAATCACATTACAACAATATATGTGAATAAGATTAGTTTATGGTTGATTTCATGCAGATTGCAGAGGGCATTACCAATGCAAACTAATTATTCGGTGATTACCAGCAATTAATATGATTATAATTTGATAGTACGCTGAGGGTGAACAAAGGCGTAAGATGCCGATCTTAAAACACGGAAAACGAACAAAATAAACCAATAGGACAACTAAAAACCTTGGTAACTCTAAAGAAATTTCATACCTAGATGGAAATGAACGTCACAAAAACAAAAGGTTCCCACTTTTTTGTCTCGCTTACTGTCCACGTCTTTGTCTATTTTGGAGGGCATTACATTAAATGGGAACTGATACGGATTCTGCGTTTTCTCGCCCAAATGTTCCCAACAATTTGGTTGGGTGATCAGGCATAAACAATAGGATCAGAGCTGAAAAATGTATTGACTTCCATAATTAGTTTACTACCAGACATCGATTTTCATTCTCTTTAAAAATAATTGTAAAAATCACAAGGCTCAGAATAGATTGTTAAAAGATCATTTCTAAAGCGATGAAACTTTTTTTCACCTAATCCTATGTTCCTGAATTCGAAACTGGACTATTATAAACGAAGTGGAAAATCAGTTCCTCTTTCAAACGAAGATTAACTTTTCACAAGAAACACAATACTGTTTTATCAAGTCGGATACTTAAACTATGATCCAGATCAATTTCGCCTAATAAAGTTAATCTTCAGCCTGGACAACTCTGAGCGTTCTGGAAGCTAACAATATATGAAAAGTATCTGCCATTTAGGCCTAGGCCAACCGACAAACAAACTGTTAGCGGGAAATTTACGGACAGAAAAGTTGGGCTATCTAGCACGACTTCCGCAGTTCCCCTTGGTACTATACATCACTGAGAGATTTATTTATAAGATGGACTGATACATGTCTTTCTTATTTTGTGAGACTTATTACGATCCGTTACCTCTCGTTGGAGATATATCGTACTCAAGAAAATTTAATTACTTGGCTTTTTCTTCTAGCCTAAATACTTTCAGCTAAGAAAAATCCGAGGACTACCCAAGACTGAATATCTATCACGCAAACTAAAACGCTGAGTTTCCAAGAGAACATATATTTTTACGTATATATGAAAAACAAAAGGTTCCCACTTTTTTGTCTCATGAAAGATGGCTATTTCAGAAAACAGTGAACAAGGCCTCCTTCTTGTTCATCATAGCCTATAAAATGTGCCAGATAAATTTCCCATAACAAAAACGACATAATCACTACCCGAATGACTACACCAGATAAATATTATAAACTCTCAACTTCATTTGTCAACACTGTCTAGGTCTCACGTTCTGGTTATAAGTCTAACTATGAAAACGTTAGAATAAACGAAAATATGATAAGAAGTTTAAAAAAAAACTATTCGAAAAGCGCTTACACCGTAATTACTGCAATCTCGTTTTTTCAGATTAGAAAACGCTGAGTAGCAGCCAACAAAAGAAGACAGTTTGCACATCGAGGAAGCAAGAACCTCTAAGTCTTTCAGGTTAAAATTGAAAGAAAGGGCTAACAAATCATTTTGATCTGCTTTAATATTCCCGGTGCTACGATACACAAGTCGATACTATTTTTGGCGTCCACGTGCTGTAGTACAAAATCTAAAACTATTTTTGCGTTCCAAGTGCTACACTCAGCACATCTGCAACTTACATTGCATAGAATGTTAGAAGATGAGTCATAGGACACTATAGTCTGGGTCAAACCACGATTACCACCCAAAAGGAGAAGTAGCTGGAGAAATCCACTCACCTATTCATATCCTACTTTTTTTTTCTGTTAAGAAAGACTTGAAGCTCTTGTTACTGACAAACTTTTTTTTAATCTTTCTCTCTCTCATTCTCTCTCTCTACTGAGGCAACAACACTGAAAACATAAGATGGAGTAATTATTCTCGGTGAATAACGCGTCTTAAATTTGGATGAAAAGGCTTTTGTCATACCGAGATGATGATTTTGTGGGTCTACTATGAGGAAGGGGGTTAAGAACAGCGCGATGAGAAAGAGCTTAATGATGAGGATCTTCCCCAACGACGGCGGATCGATTCTTTTAACAGAGTATTACTTCCCTAGAAGAGAGTCGTGAGCACGGGAAAACGCATTCTATTCACACCTGCCTTCAGGCCAGTTTTCGTTGGCGACTGTGTATGATTGTTTATACATATATCCATCACCCTTTCACACGGAGATTAGCATATAAAAATTTACATATACATCTACATGGCATGAAAACGCAAACACACAGATACATAGTACATCAACATGCAATGAAATCAGTGCTTCAGAAACATTTTCATATATATATATATATATATATATATATATATATATATATATATATATATATATATAATATATATATATATGCGTACATCAACCTCTAATCTAAGAACGGCGCAAAAACACACACACACATATTATATTTATATATATATATATATATATATATATATATATATATATATATATATATATATATAGTGTATCACCTATTCGGAAAGTGCCGTAAGGTTGGTGGCTTCAGGACGGTTTCCTAGCTGGGACCTATTACAACATTAACTACCAGCAACCAAATTCAACACTGAGATCACATGTACAGTGGGAATTAACGAAAAACGGGCCTGAATCACTCAGCCATCCTAGTAATCGAACCCCAGCCGTCTCGCCAGAAGTAATAATAATGACAATGAAGTTTACACAACACGTGACACACACGCAGACGGGAGTTAATGAGGCCAAAATCACCGGGGAATAGTTTAATTTCCACCCTTCCTGGGGTCACCAACAAAGACTTACTGCCACACCTACATATGATTTTGTATATATACTCTTGTAAGACATCCTAAGTTCATATTTTACCAGTGATCAGGAGCACAGAAGGAAGTGCTCGAAATATATGGTTGTAACGTTAAAATAGTGGTTTATGGGCCTTTTATCTTCATTTTATACTGTTGTGTTGCAGTAAAAAGACACTAATATATATATATATATATATATATATATATATATATATATATATATATATATGTCCGTGTGTATGTGTGTGTGTGTAGGGTGGGTATCACACGACGTTCGGTTAAGAGTTCATCTGTTGACGAATCGGGCTCCTCTGGGAGCATGAGCCCCTACCAGTGTAATCCTAGCTTGATCTATCAATAACGAAAACCACCTCTGTAAGTCTGAAGATATATTCACGGATTTCACATCATTCCAGGTGTTAAAAATACCAGAAATTTTACAAATACGTAGAAAGAGGTGGTATGGGAACGGAGGGAAGTGGCAGGGATGCTGTGTCACAAAGAATGTCAAATAAAGAT
>NC_087213.1:72032537-72035037 GCF_015104395.2 Macrobrachium nipponense | reverse complement strand
TAAAAGCTACTTAAGAAAATTCTTGGATTGCAGATCGCGGGAAAATTGGCGAAAGATAAATCTGGAGAGCCGCACTTACGCTCCTCCCGCTACGGGGTTAAGGGCCCAGAAATAGCTTTATGGCGTCTTCGTGTCCATAAAAGTCTTTGTCCCAAAAATTGTGTCGAAAGGTGCAGAGCCACATCCAAAGAGAAATCGAATCGATTTCTTTTTATGCTCGCAAAGGGGATGAGTTTATGATTGCTCTTGTGTAGAGCCTTTGCCTTTAACTTCAAGGATATACAGGCAGGAATATACATACATACTGTACATATCATTCTATAATATATATATATATATATAATATATATATACACACACATATATATATACTATATATAATATATATATATATATATATATATATATATATATATATATATATATATATATATATATATATATATATATGTGTGTGTGTGTGTGTGTGTCATCAATACACAGATAACAAAGAGGGGGAAGACAAAGGTATTTTTATTCAGCATATGCAAGCTATGCAAACCTATCACCATGCTCCACTGAGAATGAAGTCAGTGTATGGTGGAGGAGAAACAGGAGTAGGAGGGGGGAGGGGCAGGAATGTGATCAGGTAACCTATAAAGAAAAAAAATAGACGTTAATCACGCCTGATTTACCAGTGGCTGGAAGAGTGTAATTTCATTGAGAAAGGACCGATCGAACAGGCATTTATTGAGAAATACTAGCAACTTAACTACGTACCAAAAGCTATGTGAAAAGGGGAGTTGGCTGCCCCTAAAAATAGCGAATGATCATACGTTAGTAGGATTGGTATAATACTCTCTGTCTCTCTCTTTTTCCTCCCTCTCTCTCTCTCTCTTGGTGACTGGCCGAAAAGAGTACGTGAGAGGCGAAGTGGTGTGGGGAGTGGATTGCCCAAACAGAATAACAAAATGGGGCAACAGAAATGAATACAGAAGTCGATTATTCTGAAGAAGGGACACTGAAGTGTGATTGGCAAAGTACTTGAGGCTCGAAAGCACACACACTCAGCCTCTTGCAAGAGACTACTACTGTACTTTCAAAGACGGAGACCCAACATCCTCTCCCTCGGTCGTCTGATTTACAGCAGTCCTTTCGTTCCCAGGGGAAGCGGCTCGTGGGGAAATAAAACAAGTTTGCAAAATATCCTAAAGGGAAGGTCTCGCAACCGCAGCGATCTCCGATAACAAAGCCAGCATATATCACGAGTCTGCGGAGGAAACGATACTGCATTGCCAGACGTATAAATCAATGATCGTCAAACGTACGGGATGGGCCAATATGAAGCTACGGTTGTTATTTGGAGTTGGCCTCAAAGGTATGCTTACTATCCAGTAATGAAATGTGATCGCACAGTTTATAAATGGTCCTGGAACTCTACGATATTTCAAGTACCTGAAAGGGCCTGGAATTAATTAAATGGTGAATTACAGAGGGTCACCAAATAATAAATTACGTTAAGTTCAACAATAAAAGCTTAGTTTGTGGAGGGGCTCGGAAACCTTTAAGGAACCTCAGGCGAGATGATATCATTACTATTATCATTATTATTATTAATCAAAAATATCTAGTAACTATAAAGAACACGCCTGGACAGCCGTTAACTTATAAAGCATGCGTCATCATAACACAATACTCAAGTTATGTGTGAAGAGAGAAAACATAGACGGAACTTCAGCAGTGCATATGCTTTAACGAACATTAGGCAGCCTAACGTATAATTCAGTAAAGTAACCTTAAAAGTAGTTGATCTAAATACAATTCCAAAACCAAATCAATACAGCAAGTCAGGTCATGCTGAACGCATGCATGCAAAAACAATAATATATATATATATATATTATATATTATATATATATATATATATATGTATGTATGTAGTATGTATGTATGTATGTTTGTATGTATACTGCATATTCCTTATGGTCTAATACTCAAAATATTTGCTTCAGTGGCGCAATGGATTCTAATATCAAGCGATAAAAGGACTTTATGGGAACATTCCAGTAAATTCCGCTGTACCTCTATTGGTCACAGCTGCGATTCTTGCATCAGGTAATTAGTAGACGGTAGCGGGTCACAGCCACCGAGTTGATTGGTAAGGGACTCTCAAACTCACCCCAAAATACTAGATGAGAAATGGAAATACAGTAGCTTCTCGAACCATTCCTCTGTGTGTGATATATATATATATATATATATATAGATATATATATATATTATATATATATATATATGTGTGTGTGTGTGTGTGTGTGTGTGTGTATAATATATTTATGTATATATAATATACATATATAAATACACACACACACCCTCACCCTGTTTAGCATTTAATAAAGACATCTTTAAAAGAACTCTTACAGAAAAAGATATTTAATGTATAAATTCATGAAAAAAAAACAGCACGAACTTGCATATACTGTACATATACGGTTGAAAAAAATATTAGCAACTGACA
>NC_087213.1:71965037-72027537 GCF_015104395.2 Macrobrachium nipponense | reverse complement strand
GAAAACACCAGAGGGCGTGTTTTATATGTATATATGTATGTATAAGCACATACACATACATATATAAACATATACATATAAACGCAAGCACAAACACTAACATATACATATGTATGTATATATATATATATATACATATATATATAGATGGCGGAGAGAGAGAGAGAGAGAGAGAGAGTCGAGAGAGAGAGAGAGAGAGAGAGAGAGAGAGAGAGAGAGAGAGAGCGATCTGCAAGGAAAGGAAAGGGATACTATATTCAGAATTGCTATGACACCCACAACTTGAAAATCACTAACAAGATATTTCAATCTATTTTCAATCACTAACAAGATATTCATATCAATTTTTAACCTCTCACAAGATTATGTCTATCCAATTTCAATCCACGCCTGGAGAGAGCCGGGTAAACACGGCTCATCCATCAAATGAGGCGCGCAATTTCCAAGGGCACATTTCATCAATGGCGAAAGTATATGAAATGATGCGTCGACGAGACGAATTTCAAAGGCCGCGAGATGCACAATCGGTAGCGTTCCCTCCTCCAAACACCCCCTCCCCCCCCTTTTTCTTTTTTCCAGCGCACTTTCCCACGGTCTCGATAAACATCCCGCGAACCCCGACGTCGTTCCAATCACCCCGCCGAAGAAAGCGTCGGTAATTCAAGCGAAAGGAAACGAGGCTTTGCAGAAATTCGAAATTACCGCAGCTATACTGCAGTCAAAATGGGTCATATCGCGTCACCTAATGTTTTGTGGCCTAAGATATGACCTAATAAAGGTGTGGCAAAGCCGCCGTTAGGCTTAAGAATTTCGTTGGCCGCGGCATTCATCAAAATATTTTTCTGCTCGTGATTGCCCTTTCCCATGAACTAAATTTCAGTTTTATGGCTTTCAAATTCGTCTTTGAACATTTTCCTCCTTCAGCCTCACACAATATACCTTATTTCTGTTTTAGGAAACTGTTTCCTATCACGACCATTCTTCACGCAGAAGGTAACATCTTTTTCAATCTTAATTTAGCACTTTGGTCCTCAACATCAAAACTGTAGTTTTGATTACGAAATTCCGTCCCCATTGATTTTAAATCTATTTAATAATGATGATTGACGGTGCACTTGATGAAATTGCAAAGCAATTACACTTACAATAGTTCGTTTGGGAACTATCTTACAAAGTACACACACAAACACACACACACACACACACACACACACACACACACACATATATATATATATATATATATATATATTATATATATATATATATATATATATATATATATATATATATATATATAATTCAACTGCCTGGCGTGGAAAGTTTGCATTACCACTACTATAAACTGGAAATCTTTGGTCTCATATTTCACTAATGCCTTACAAAAAGGCAATTTTCATTGAAAAAACCATTGAATGCACGTTGATATATATATATATATATATATATATATATATATATATATATATATATATATATATATACACAATACCCGTAATGTCAAAATATAAAAAAATACGTCTAATGTGTGTGTGTTTGTTATATATATATATATAGTTCATATTAAAACCAACCTTAAAATAAGCAATCAACAAGTCAAGAACAGCTATTAAATAGTAGAAATTTGAAGTAGCTATAGCAAATCTTGGAACGACCAACATATATTATGATTAACGACATTGAACTATTGAAATGTACACCCACTACACGAGGCAAAAAATGTTATTTCAAGCTCAAAATAGTCATAACGCTTAAACTTAAAAGACAAGGAGAACTTATTCACTCAAGTACTCCAGATCCGAAATCCATGCGCTGTAAAATAAAAGCAAACCAATAATTTCATAGTAAAGGATCGAAACCTTGGAGGGGGGGGGTGGGGGGGGGGACACCAGAGAGGAGGAATGGTTCAAGGGAGACGTTGTAGTGACCTATAGTCTGTTTTTTTTCCATCTGTCCATCCACCTGTGGTGTTTGCGTATGGTAACACTGCGTCCCGGGCTTTACATAGTTACATTGCTTACATTCAACAATAATAATAGTATCCAATTTCGAATATTAACGGTGTAATTCGCATACTGTAATTTATTAAAACACTTATCAGTTGCAAATGTACTCCCAGATATCCTTTTATTTACCTAAAACTTACACATAGTATAACTATTTAAAGCCAGGGACGCAGTATTACCATGCGAAAACACCACAGACGGGTGGACAGATGGAAAAAAACAGAGTATAGGTGGTCCAAGGTACCTTTCGTGTACTTATCACAGTCTAATTATTTCACCTATTTTTCAGTTCTATCTTCAAAACTGCTGAAACTATTGTAGTTCAAAGATCAGAAAATGACAATGACAAAAAATTTTGAAAATTGGAAAATGGATGGTCTCGTAAAATAAAGCCGAACAACCTTCCCCTCTGCATATTGTAGATAATTCCAAGATACAATTATAACGTCGTGGAAAGCAGAAAATCTCAAAATCCGGTAAGGTTTCACTGACTTTCCTACAGCAAAATTTAGAACGGCATACTCACAAAGGTAAACTCACAGCATGGAAATGCCAGTGCATTAATAATTCAACTGTTATAGAATTTTCATAATCACGGAGAAACTAAAAATCCGTGACTAGTCAGTGCAAGTACAAACGCAATATAAAATACGTCCTCCCAGTTCCGGATCGTGACCTTGTTGATAGAAAGGACCTTTAACCAAGGGTCGATTTTCTCACGTTGTTAAATGACAATATAGTATATATAATATATATATAATATATATACACCATATATATAGATATAGTAGATTGATAGACTGACATATATATCTATCTATCTATATATATATATATATATATATATATATATATATATATTACATATACATTATACAGACAGAATGACAAGTGAAAGAGGATGAAAATCAAAACCCTTTGACTGAACGAAATAAAATCTAAAAATTGTGGGGAAACCTTTTCACAACGTCGACAGCCAACACAGTAAGGACAGACGCACCAAAACACGTGTATGCACTAAAAAAAATACATGAATGTAAAAAATTCAATATTACACACAGTGCTATTGTGCACGGTAATAACAATAACAGTAATGCAATGCCACGACAGACGACAACGAATGTAATGAGGTTCGCTCTAACTCGAGCTCAAGCGATAGCCGCTAATCCAGATCGCTATTCGACGGCATTTTTCCAAGTCATCTAGTGGTGCTAAACGAATGAAAGCGGCGATAATGCTGGTGATTATTGCGATGGCAATTTCAAACATACGAATAACAATGCAAATGAAATATCCTGGGCTCAAGTCTCGATTAACAGTATTTGTGCGCACGCGTACATGAAAGCTACGAGAATCAATGGAAATATCAAAGGTTTTGTGAAACATTTCAAAAGAGATATTCTGGTCTCACGCTTGATGAATGCCACTGACGCATGCACACGTACATGGCAGTCATCAGAATCAAGCATAACGTCGACGAATTAACGTCATTAATCTTTTAAAGAATCTTCACATTGCAAACATGTAGCTAATTAGCACATGATTGATGAAGATACATGCAAACACAAAAATGACGTTTATTAGGTTCCTTGAAAAAAAAAATAGTATTCAGCTGCACCACTTTTAAGGGAATTGTTTGTAGTCTATGAAATTCCTTACAGCTAGTAATTGCGACTATCGTCTGGTGGTTTGATTATGAAAACCTTAGAATAAGAAGGCTATTTATTCCAAAAATAAATACTTATCGCTTTTGGAAAAGACGAAGCTCAGACAGTGTGAAAGAAAAGCTCAAATTCTAAGCTCATTCTCCTTTTGCTTGCGGAAGAAGTCTAAGGACTGTGAAAAGTCCCCTAATAAAAAAAAATGGTCTCGATTTTATTTAATAATAGTAAACTTTGTGGTTTTGATGCGATCATCCAGAAAAGATAAAAGCGGAGACCCTGAAATCACGGAAACCAGCATTACCAACAACTTTGAAGCTTTTCAGCCTTACTATACTCCGAAGCCATTAAGCTGAAATGAAATACTACTCCTCCAAATACAGTTCTCCTAAATCTATAATATTATCTAACAGTGTGATCAAGTTACCGTGATGAAATAAAGGGCCACAAAATCTGACAAGAAGTCTGTAGGGTAACAGAGAAAGTTATCTTCAAAAGGGTTCAGAGTATTGGTAAGTTCCTGAAAAAGTTACAAATTTTCTGGTGAGTTGTTTTACATTAACTTTCACAGTAAACCTGGGACTACTCAGCGTCCAAGGCCAAAACGACATTAGCCCGAAGACAGCCAGAAAGTGGTAGTATACCATTTCCACCATCAGTATGCTTTGGATCATGAGAGTTTATCCCCAAAACACTTCATGGACGGACACTGTAGTCCTAGCTTTACCCAGCTGAAACAGGGTGTGAGCTTTGAAGTGGCGCAAGCACTAGCATTACATTTAACACCAATATGGAAAAGCACTGAAAGGATTGGGTCAATTCATCTCACAAAATTTTAACATACTCGGTGTGGTGGTTCCCAATTTCTGTGTCGTAACAGTCAAATTTAGTACAACTAATGAAACCAAACTATATCACGGAATACACGAAATTTCAGCATCGGAGAAAAAACACGTTTTATAGATATACGCAGACGCATATACTAAAATTCACACATACACATACACAAATATATGTATGTATACATATACATATTTGTACATAAAAATATCAAACTAAGGAGCATTACTAAAGACTGGAGAGATGACATATCCTGACATCCACTTGAATTTTAATAGAGGAACATGTAGACAATATACAAATCATTTACACGTCTAATATTCAGGTGAAAATTTTCATAGAGGAATTAAAACTCAGGCCTGGACACACTTCATATAATAATAATGACAATAAGTGTAGCTAGAGTCTGAAATAAAAGTGAGACGCATGTTCATATGAGATGTTCATCTTATACTCTGGAGAGAAATACGTTTTTTAAAAACATGCACAATATTTAAGGATTATGCATATCTTAAGTAAAAGGACATAATGCACGTTAGATCTACAATATGCACGAAAGAATTAGGAAAAAGTATTATAAGCGTGTTACAATCAGTACTTATCTTCATTCCATAAGCTTAACATATGATTTTTTTATTTCACCCGTTTTATAATACTGCTAAAGACCAAAAAACAAGACTGAAAACTGACGTCTCCTTATTCGATATTATAATCAAATTGGGGAATAAAGTATATAATGAGGTAAGTTCAAAATATGAAAAATAAAGTCTTGGCTCAACGATAGACTGACAGAAATTGAAGTAAATTATGAGGATTTGTGAGTCTCATTCCATCAATCTACAGAACAACCTTTAAAAATTAATTAAAGATTCCAAAGACCAAAGCCACAGAGCAGTTAATTTTATTTCTTGCCATCTAAAACATTTTGACCTCAGATTGTGACCCTAAAAGGAGAGAGAGAGAGAGAGAGAGAGAGAGAGAGAGAGAGAGAGAGAGAGAGAGAGAGAGAAGAGAGATATACTTAATTTGACACACGTGTGTGTGTGTGTGTGTGTGTGTTCAATAGAACTGTATCATACACAGATAACTGATGACAATAATTCAATGGAATCAAAAGTATAATCTGATTTTCAACTGACAGACTGAAGTCATACCTTACATTCAAGTCACTTCAATAAATATTCATGGAATCCTAGAATAATTTACTGAGAGAGAGAGAGAGAGAGAGAGAGAGAGAGAGAGAGAGAGAGAGAGAGAGAGGAGGAGGAAGAAGAAGAGAAGAGGAGGTGGAGACGAGAGAGAGAGAGAGAGAGAGAGAGAGAGAGAGAGAGAGAGAGATTGTATCAATAAAATAATCTAGTTTTCCAACTATCCAGGAACGAAAAACTTATTCATAACTCGTATAACACACAGCATCATACACTAACCTATCATGCTTTATTGTTGTAATGAAATCGTAACAATTTCGCTCATGCTGAAAGTTTGGAAGTTTTACAGCCGCACATAATTACTTGTCAGATACCAACGACTGCATCACCTCATCATTATTTCTCATTTGTTTTCCTCGCAAGTCGGTTTTTCACGTAGTTTCAGTCAGTTTCATACAATAACATATCTTATTCGGTAATTTGTTCTTTGTAATCATGAGCTTCAAATATTATTCACCAGTTCCAAGGATATTCATTCCTGTCCTCATTTCCATTGACGCAAAAATGCTACATTTGTTTTGTGAATTGCTGATGTTGCACTAATGTTATGATGTCGGTAAAGTATCAGAGTGAGGTGGAGCGCTCGCACGCTAACTCTACAAATAAATTACAGTACATTAAAGTAAAATAATGAAGTAATGTATAACATACCCACAGACCTTAACTAATACATCTCTAATAACATCACCACGATATATAATTCAAGAAGGGTTTGTTCTTAATCGCTTCAGAAGAGTTCTGCATTACGCAATGCTAACGGCGCCAGAAAATCACAAGTTTTATATAAAAAAAAAAGGAAAACAGATAGATAGGATTTAGGCAAAAGTGCAGGGATCTATGGGGTCATTCAGTGCTGAAAGGAGAATTGACAGTACAAAGGTTTGAAAGGCAGGAGGAAATCCTCCCAATTGCAAAATGAACCAATTCTCATGACAGGATTGAAAGGAAGATGGAAGAAAGAGAATATGAACGCAGGTAGAGCAAAAGGAATGAAAGGGGTAGCAGCTAGGAGACTACGTACAGTGCACCGCATGCACTGAAAGCATTACACACCAAGGGAGTTGAGAAGAAGAGAGAAAAATACACAAGGAATAACATGAGCTGATTTCCGTTATGCTACACATTAAACAAATAAACTGCCATTTGAGCAATTGGGTCTTCAGAGAATTTTAAAATTTCAGTAGTACTGGGAAAGTTCTTCATACCCTTGAAGCTAAGTTTACATTGTACTGAATGAGGTAACCTCCCCTCCATTTCTCTCTCTTTCTTTCTATTTATCCACTTCCCCTCGCTGTTTATCTACCTTTATCTTTATCTCTTTTTCGCGATACAACACATTTAATGCCGGTATCCCCTGAGCTTCATCTGAAAGAATCCTAATTCCCAAAGGTTAGATCCAGACTCGCCAGTTATGACTTTTGACATTTAACCGCATGATTATTCTTAAGAAACTCCACTCTTCTAATGTGCAGTAGGAACCTTAAATGTCTCCACATTAAGGCTTTTGTATACTCGATGTAACCACCAAACCGACGGCAAGAAATGGAAGACTGTCTCAATAATTTTGTTAACAGACCACATTTTTCAACTACTTACGTACAATCGACCAAAAAGCCGACGCGCCCACATGCATGAGCGTATATATATATTTATAATATATATATATATATATATATATATATGTGTGTGTGTGTGTAACACTATACACAAATATAAGATTTATGTGTGTATATATATATATATATATATCTATTATATATATATATACATATATATATATATAATATATATATATATATATATGTGTGTGTGTGTGTGTGTGTGTCACATATATACAAATATAAGATTTATGTGTGTATATATATATATATGTGTGTGTGTGTGTGCGCACGCGCGTGTGTGTGTTTGGGGGGGGGCCCCTAGGTACTATGGCCCAAAGCAATCCACGAACCTAGAAGTGGGCCGACCCACGGCCCCCACTTAAGTTCACTGCACCTTCGAAAATTAAGCAGTGGATTTACCGCATCCCGCGCCCACATATATGGTATGTAATAAATAAATAAATGAAATAATAAATATTGAAGTTTTACATACGTATGCGTGTTTCTTAAGAACATAAGAAAAATTAATAGGAAATCTTTAATATAATGAAAGCACGTTTCACAAAATACTCTCATTTACTATTTATTCACGAAATCCCACTATCAACCAAAGGAAAAGCTTCCAACTACAACATTGTTCTTTTGACGAGAAATACAAAAGAAATAAAAAAAAAATACCTGTTACAACAAGAGCTCTGATGAAATTTCTTCAGATAACAAAAAACAATTTTTTTTAAGTTTTGAAAAAGAATTTGAAAACCATATCTCAGTGGTTATGACCTAAAAATAAGTGAGAATAGTCAATTTTGTTAACGTTAATGACGATGTTGCTATCACTATAGTTAAAAGAAGATTGATATAAAATTATGATATGTTAAAAGTTTAAAATCAAATACACATTAGATTACTAAGATATTTCAAACATACGAAAGTATGGTAGATCTTTCTAAACAACGCATTCAGTGATAAGATAAGATTCATTCTTTGCCTAAGTAATTCTTTCACAGAATTCATGGGGTTAATAACTTCAAAATAAGGCAGAAAGTATCTGACGAAAACACAAAAACTTATAAGTGCTGGGCCTCCAATATCTATCACATAATTTATATTAGTTTTCTAATTTCATTCACGCTTGTCTAGAAGACCTCTTTAATGTGAGAAACTTCAGTTCCATAAAACCATCAAAATGCAACAAGAACGCGTAAAAACAAACCAAGCCCGCTCTACTAGGACACAAAGAATGCAAACAGTTGTAAAGAATAACTGGTGACATCTTCTAAAGTGTTGCACTGTCAAGTATTCCACTGAAATCACGAAGAATTTCGTTTTGCAAACATCCGCTACAAAGGGCTGGCAAACAGGAGTCGGTTCCGAGTCGCCTGCTTCCGTTAAAAAAATAAGAAAGTAAAACTCTTTCCTGGAAGGGTGCGTGACATCAAGCACAGCTTAAATATTTAACTAGCAAAGGCATCTTGGACCCTCTATTTCTTTTCCATCTCTTCATTTTCGCTGGTAAACGTTTCAAAGGTCGAATGTTTCTCCTTCGAAAACGTGTTAGTACGCCTACTATCAAAATTCAGCAAGATGGATGAATGTATTTAGTTAATGAAAATATGAAAGGAATGGCTAAGTGGTGATCAATGTTATAGTACACATGCAAGCGTTTACATTGATCATAGTGAATGACCACGAATTAATCTACTGGTAATAGCTTAGAGTTACAAATGAACGGCGTAAATCAACTTATTTCGCGTGAACTACTCAAAAATTTAAATTTGAGTTTTTAAAATAATTATTCTAATTCGTAAAATACTCTGAGGGAATGAAGGTGTTTCCTAGAGCTATATCCAAATTAATTACAAATTACGTTAAACTTCATTACTCCATGCTGATGAAGCAAGACAACTATAAACGATTTCAACACATAAATAATTACAAATAAGTCTGGCGGGCATCACATATTATTTGTAATGTGTACCAGAGGAGAAATAATTAAGCTCCATAAAAAGTTTGTATGTATATACCTATATATATATATATATATATATATATATATATATATATATATATATATATATATATATATATATATATATATATATATATATATATATAAGAGAGAGAGAGAGAGAGAGAGAGAGAGAGAGAGAGAGAGAGAGAGAGAGAGAGAGAGAGAGAGAGGTATATACATACATACATATGTGTATCAAAAAGTAAGCGTGGGAGTCTTAAAATCTACTATATAATATATCTATATCTATATATATATATATATATATATATATATATATATATATATATATATATATATATATACATGTGTGTGTGTTTTCAAACCCTTACATTACAGATGAATGGTTTTCAAATTTTAGTCAAAATACTTTGTGATGAATTGGAGCGTGTCTGGATCAGGAGTCTGCTACCCAATCAATATTTATTGTAATTAGTTTGATAGTTTTTATCTCACTATATTTAGCGAAATGTTAAGGAAATTAATTGCTAAAATTACTTTAATTTATTTAATCATAATTACTGCCAATCTATTAATTACCATAATAATCAGTATAGTTTATCTAATAGTTGTATATTGATGTTTATATGTACATATACGCATAGAAATATATATATATATATATATATATATATATATATATATATATATATTATAAACTTATATATATATTATTATATTATGATATATATATATATATATTATATATATAATATATATATATATATATATATATATATAATAGTAAAATATGCCCCAAAGATATTTTCGCAGTACTCGAGAAACAATTCCTTTGCAAGCAGCATAAAAAGATGTTTACGTAATCTTATAAACAAACAAGCGCTCAAGAATGAAAATTCCATTTTTGCTCAACAATTTTTCCACTTATGTTTTCAAAAAAAGCAAGTTAAAAATTGCAGTCGATTTTTTCCTGAAGTGCTTACGCAAACAGAGTAGAGTGAAACAAAAATATGAATGAACCCCCTTGCCTCCGAGCAGAATAAATGTCAGACAGAAAGAGACAGTGGAAAAAAAAGATAGGGAGAGGCAATTATTTGTAGAAAAAAAGGTAACAGTAGTCTCTTCCTGTAGAAAAAAAAAGAATGATCTACTAACTCTCTCTCTCTCTCTTCTCTCTCTCTCTCTCTCTCTCTCTCTCTCTCTCTCTCTCATCACATCTTTGTCCTGTTCAGTCTTCCCCTCCACCTAACATTCACTTTGATCTCTTACCCTTCTGTAAGCTATTTCCAGTATTCCTCGTCGTTTTCTTGCCTTTCTACTTCAGTCTATGACTTAATTTCTCTCTCTCTCTCTCTCTCTCTCTCTCTCCTCGTCTCTCTCTCTTTTCTCTCTCTCTCTCTCCTCTCTCTCTCTCTCTCCATGCATATTATTACAAAATAAATCAGTTTCCATTCGTAAGTCTGTATATATATATATATATATATAATATATTATATATATATATATATTATATATATATCTATATATATATATATGTGTGTGTGTGTGTGTCCAACGTTGGTACAAAGTTTAATAAAACTACAATTTAATAGCAAGACATAAAACAAACCTATTTTTCAACACATTACGGACAACTTTTGCAAGACGACGAGTCGGGGTCGAACTCTCTTAAAAACAGGGGAAAAATGACAAATGGAGTTTAATGCAAATGTAAATGGCAGGATAATGCAGGCAGAGCCTGAAAACATCCAGACCCTGTGAATTTAAAACATTGGATCTGCCATTAGTAGGAATTGTGCTGGAATAAGGACCGAGAACCTATTCCTAAAATAGGAATACGAAATGTATTCATCAGACAGTGGATATGATAAGAGGTAACCTTCACAGATTTGATTAAAGGAAATTACCGATGACGATTACTTTTCGAGGATTAAACTATTTTAAGCCAATGATAATCTTTTACCCGGCAAATTTATACGCGAATAAGGCTTAAATGAAGGAGCTGTGATGTAATTCCCTACATGACAGCCACTGCCGAAAATAAATTCTGGATAAGATTAGTATATATCCTTAAAAGATGTTTTAAATCACATTTGTTGACGAAGGCAAAAGTATTTCATGATATGAAAAATTATATGTTTAGTAATACATACATATAATATAATATATATATATATATATATATATATATATATATATATATATGTATATATATATATATATATATATTATGTAGTGTGTGTGTGCGTCTGAAGTATGTTCACTTAAACACGTAAACACACAACCTTTTTATACTCACAAATATTAAGCCACAAATATCACTCAGCGTCGAATTCACCTTACCTTTGGAATATCATGCAGTCAAGGTGAATTACAACTGAGAAATACACCTCCCTCGGCTTAGAAACCAGGCCGGGCATTTGTTCATATCAATCATAATTCCTTTTTGAAGCCTTCTCTCACTGTATCTAATCCAAACGCCCCGGGTCGAATCCTGCCCGGGCAGGATGCAGCTATCAGTTACAATTCCCCTTGGCCGTGTATCAATAAATCTAAACCAAAAGCCCATTCATTTCGAGCTGTCCGTTTATCACTGTATCTAAACTAAAGGCCCAAGTTCGAATCCTAGCCGGGCCAATGCATTTGTTCATTTGTTCCCCTTGTCTGGAAGACATTCCCATGGCAAAGGGAATTCGATCTTAAGACATATTTTTCCTTTCCGCATTTGTCAATATGAGTTTGTGAAGGCGTTTGTGTGTGCGTGTATGCGTATAAACATGAATTATCTAAAATCTTCCTTGACTATAACAAGTAAAAACTGCGCCGAAGGAACGAGTTTTCTGTACAGCGTATAATGCTGGTTGAAACTCTCAGCCTCGGCCCATAAAACTTTCAGCCACAGCCCGGTTGTAGCTTGTATTATTGGCACTATATATAGTGGTGCAAGATGCACGATCATAGCTAACTTTAACCTTAAAAGAAATTAAAACTGCAGAGTTTAGAGGGATGCAGTTTGTATATTTGATGATTGGAGGGTGAATGATCAACATAGAAATTTGCTCCCCTCTAGACTCAGTAGTTTTCAAGATCTGAGGGCGAAGAGAAATAGTGCAGACGGACAGACAAATAGCCACCTCAATAGATTTCTTTTACAGAAAACTCAAATGGATATTTACCCAGGAATAATAACGGTAGGAACTGATTAATCATCAAGGACGTATAAACATAACTGTTTGTTTTGCTTCTTAATGAATTTAAGAAGATAAACAAAAAACTAGATATTTCGCCAAGTAATTATTAAAGACATGAATTCTCATTCAGTGTCTTTGTAACTAACAAAGAGATGAATTTAATATTCCTCAGAGCGTCCTTCACCAAACAAAGACTTGACCCACAGCGGATAAAAAGTTGTTGAGACAACATATAAATAAATTAATATTTAAGATTTCAAATGTCACAGCAACAGAGCTCTTGGCAATGTGCAGAAGTTTTATTGAGCTGGACCAGCGTTGTAATAAAACCCTAAAATTAAATTCATACGAGCAAAAAAAATGAAGTGCTCTACAATAAACAAACTTGAAAAGACTTTTCCTTATAAAGTTTGGCTGTGATAATTAATGATTTCTGATCTCTTATAATTTACGAGTACCTATTGTACGTGAAAACTATAAGAAAACTGATAAGTACTATATGTACTTTGGAAAAATATTGTAACACATCACTGTCAAAATAATAACGGGTGTCACACGGGGACTGGCGACAAAACTCATTAGTGCAAGTGGTAAATATTACAACATATACTCATGGGACAGTACCGCCAAACATACAAACCGTTGGAGATTACATATTTACACCAGACAGATGTCATGAGGGGTTGGGGTGTGGTGAGGTGTTAACGGGGACTCATTAGTACTAGTGACCCCATAAAACGCTTACAGATATGATAATCCTGTTTCCATACATTTCTACTGCCTCCCTTCAAATTTAAACATTTCTACTGCCTTCTTTAAAATTTAACTTGCTTCTCATTCCTTCAATTCTTTCACCTGTGATGATGCGTGATATGTATATATTATCTATATATATATATATATATATATATATATATATATATATATATATATATATATGTGTGTGTGTGTGTGTGTGTAAATGTATATATATATAGATAGATAGATAGATAGATAGATAGATAGATAGATATATATATATATATATATATATATATATATATATATATATATATATACATAGATATATATATATATATATATATATATATATATAGATATAGATATAGATATAGATATATATATATATATATATATATATATATATATATATATATATATATACATACATATATATTACATGCAGAATAATAATCTCTGAAAGCACCAATTATCCAATTATACAAACCGCATATTCACGCATATTCTAGAATAATAATTTCTTACATACCATTAAATATTAAAATCATATATTTACGTATATACATGAGTTTCATCTGTGTATTTTAAAAAAATCCGACTGAAAAAACAACTTCCTTCCCAACTTTCATGGACAGACTATTTTCATTTTCAGACGGAACTCGGAAAATATTCAAATCACTGAGCTGCTTAACGGCAAAATTTCACATGCATGACCATATTAGAACCTCCACGAAAGCAATCATTTAGTAATTAGAAAAAAATAGTTTTCTTCAGTTGCTATATGTAAAGCAAAACCTTTTCCAATCTCTTAACGCATTATAGAGTTAATGAAAAAATCCAACAAAAAATGGAAACACGTATTGATATTCCTCTCGTTATGGACTGTAATGAAAAAGGACTTGAAATAATTAAATATTTTGACCATAGCCTTGCAGTTTCATTACCGTGAAACTATGTACCCACCCTCTTACATTGTCAAAAGTTCGGTTGATGAATTTTCCCGGGGAAAATGATTAGGTAGCAAAATAAAGGTGTAAGTCTCCGAGATGAAGACCTGTCACTGAGGCGGGAGTTAATTAATTACACTAGTGATCGGAATCCAAAGAAAATTCATTTTCCTCGAGAAGAATAATGATGACCAAGAGAACTCCCGGTCAAAATATTATTGTACTTCTCTGAGGGCCTGTTTAGGCGTGTATGTGTAATATATATATATATATACTATATATATATATATATATATTATATATATATATATATATATATTATTCTATATATATATTCCATCCGTTGACTGCTAAATCAAGGATGAATCTCGAGTGCCAAAAACTTCCATCATCATCATCAGCCGTTTCATACACAAACACAAAGAATTCATCGGTGGTATGACACCTCCCTTCCATGTTAATATAAATTTGCACCCCTCTTAGCCATGACTGTCTCGGTTTTCTTCTGCCTTTTACAACAGTTCCAGAACGTAAACATTTTTCACCGTCCCTATTTTCCAACAAGTAATCAAACTATCTTTATGTCATAATTGCATTCAGAATCCATATTTCACCTTCATATTTCAAATTTTTCTTCCAGTGACACTCGAGTTCTTTTATAAACATTTCTTCCTAGATCCTTCTACATTCCTTGGTTCATTCATTCTGCGATTCATCTCATCTCCTCTTCTACCTTCGTTGGCTTCATTTACTTTAACCCACTTCGATTCCCCCAACATCCATAGTACCCTTCATAATTCAAAATACTCGGGTTCCTACAATTCTAATATTCTCGCTCTTGTTACAACTCCACTTCCAATTTTTTATATTAAAAAATTGTCGTTTTTCGCCACTTCAGCTTCCTTCTTTTATCACCAAACGATATAGTAATTCATCAGCAAATATAAGCTATTTCAGAATTTATTTATGCCGTCTTTCCCGTAGTTACATTATTGTACCTATTTTTTTCAAACCTTCCCATGACTCCCGCCATCACTGCAAAAATACTAAAGATTTAGGGAAGACATGACATACTTTTCTCTTGAATTCAATGGCAGACCAGACCTGCCAGTCATAGGTATACATACCCCAATACCCACTTTGCATTCATAATGACATTATTCTAACCCCTGCATCCTCAACATCCTCCAATCACATTTCAATCTAGTCTATCATAAGGTTTCCTTGGGTCATGTACGGTTCAAAGACAAAGCAACCAGTTCTATCGTTGTCTCTTTCAGAAGTTATAATTTCATTTAAAATAAAATCCTTCAAGGAAATGGGACCTGTACCCAAACCCTTTCTTATCTCTAGAATGTAATAACGAAGTCTCGTATTCAATGCCTATTCCAATGGCAGCGAGGCCAAAGTTTTTATTACACCACCGCACTGAGAGAGAGAGAGAGAGAGAGAGAGAGAGAGAGAGAGAGAGAGAGAGAGAGAGAGAGGTGTTGCTAGGAGAAGTAAGGCTTCCCCGAAAATCTCATTTGGTAACTTTGCATGAAATTGTACGGATTTACTGACTTTCTCCGAAGAACCGGAGGTTCAAGTTATAGGTCACGAAAGGTATATTTCAGAGGGAAGTCATTTATCAAAGAATAAGAGATGGGGTGATTTATGATAGGATTATTTGCCAGTTGAGAGAGAGAGAGAGAGAGAGAGAGAGAGAGAGAGAGAGAGAGAGAGAGAGAGAGAGAGAGAGAGAATCTTTGTGGACACAGCTTGAAAGTTTGGAATAGTATAGTTCACCAGTCAATCAGAAAAGGTTAATATGGACAGTATATATAACTATCAACGGATTCAGTTCTCTTTTTTTTAATATAACAATTTATAATATTATAAAATGTTGGATCTAATTGACAACAGGTTCTCTTGCATATGTATTTCAACTAAATCCCATTAAAATTGTTAGCATTTTTGGCGATTATAAAGAATTAGACCAAATGAATTTTAGTAATATAAATATGAGTGGCTTTAATAATAAAAAATATTCTATTACATTTGCGAAACGAATTATGCAAAATGTAACATCATTAATTAAATTATTTAGTCAATGTGCCTAAGGAGTCAATTCTAAATTCACAAAACTGTTTTTCTTTTTAATTAAATATACATGCTCTTAAAAAAGAATACCAAAGTGTTCTTGACGACGAGTTTGAACCTGAATTCCCGAACAATTAAGCTTAGTTAATACCCTTTCCTTCTGGTTCAGAAGGGTAACTAAACCAAAGATAACCAATTCATATACCTGGTTATATTTCTTAACTAGCTAGTTTATTTATAATTCAGGTAAGATTAATATCTTGAACTATTCGTTGCATGCAAGATAACCAATGCAATACTAGGTTCATCAATTACGAGGCTATCGGCAAACTGGGTCGACTCAAGTTCCTAATGAATCTACGGAAACGATTCCATGTCTTCAAAAGTACATAATCACAATCATGTTTCGGGGAACTTGTTGTATTTGTCTCTCAACTACACTAAAAAATTTTCCGTTGAAAAAACGGTAAAAATCCTGGCAGTAATGTTGCCAAGCATTTACCGTTAAAAAAACGGTCCCGTAATTTTTAATGTACCGTATTTTCTCCCGTATTTGAGAAAATACCGTATAAAATTTTAACCGTAAAATTTACGGTTTTTACCGTTAAGTTAACCAATAACATACCGTATAATTTACGGTTAATATTTTTTACGGGATTTTCTCAAATACGGGTGAAATACATATATACGGGCTGGGGCAAATCAAATGCCCGAGTTTTGATAGGCTATTAGGAAAAGTAAAACAATACTTACAGAATTATTTGTTGTTTTATTCGAATCAGTATACAATGCATTTGTGTGATCACTTTTTGAAGATGGCATCAGGAAGTGGTGGCCATCTGTAGCGATGACTCTTGAAGGCGATGTCTGAAGTTTTCCAGCTGCTCTTCGGCTCATCTCACTTTTCGGGTTTCCACACAGTTTGGAAGAATTGAAGATGCGAATCCGGGAGGAAATCGCTACAATACTCCTCGAGATCTGCCGAAGAGCAGCCGAAAACTTCAGACATCGCCTTCAACTGTGTATCGCTACAGATGGCACCATCTTCCTGATGCCATCTTCAAAAAGTGATCACACAAACAGCATTGTATACTGATTCGAGTAAAACAAATAATTCTGTAAGTATTGTTTTGCTTTTCCTAATAGCCGATCAAAACTCGGGCATTTGATTTGCTCCACCCTGTATATCACTGCGCTACACAACCCCACCCGCCAAACTTTGGAGTGGCTAATTTAAGAAAAAAATCATAACCTAAAAACATTTTTCATACCTTCCTTGTGGGGCCACATTTATTAAACAATTTGTAAATTTTACCAATAGTCATTTATACATGTTTTTTTTAATTTATTTTTTGTAAAATTATAATTACATCTCATACATATCAAAACAGATAAAAACTAAACAAAATTGGTAACAAATCCTATACATGTAACATAATTTATGTAAATTTATTTGACATAGAGTATACAGTAACTTTTTGGGATTTGTACATGATTTTTCTAATATTTCTTTGATTTAATGTTAATATTTCTTTGCATTTATGTTACAATTGAAATAGTAACCAAAAAATTCCTTGTGCAGGTCATATATCCAATTGGAGAAAATAATGAGAAGATTAACTTTTAAAAAACTTTATTCTTGAAAAACAGATTTATAACTTTTTTAACACAAAATTTAACATTAATTATTTATACAGAAGAGTGTGAATGCTTTTTCACTCCTTATTCCATAAGCTCATTGAACTTTAATATTCTTCAATGGGTGTGTGCCACGTTTTTCTTTGTTCTGGTATTTTTTTGTCCCTTTTTCTCTTGCATTTATTTTTTCAGAAACACCTGTAAAAATGACAAGATATATGAACATAATGGTAAAAATATTGTAAAACAACTGCTCACCACCACATATTACAAAGTTACAGTACATGGACATTTAAATATAAATTACTTCCCTGATAAATTCTTAAATTAAAGAAAAAAAAAAACTCAAGTAACTTATTACAACAGCTTACCTCTGCATAAATTCCCATTGTGACTGAAGCTTCTGATGGGTAAATAAATATCATATATCAAAAATGCTGCGAAAACCATGCCATCGCAGCACGAGTGAAGTCAAGTCTGAGTTGATGAATCTTCCATCAACTGCAACTATGAAGCGGATAGCCTGGAGCACCGATGTTCCTGAAAATTAATCCTTGGTGGAAATACTGTAACAATAGAATTTTGTAGTAGCATGTGTGGTGGGAATAGAAAGCATGAATTAGATGAGAAAACAGAGAAAAATGCCAATCTATATATTTATTATTTAAGTGAAGCATTGTTATTGCAGAAACTGCCAGGAAAAAAAATATTTTCACAGTGGGTGACAATTAGAAGGCCAAACACTAACAACTGGTAGGAAGATTAACTAATATTACATAAAAAAATTATGGATTTTACTAGACAAGACAGTTTATGGATATATCATGCATTAGAATGCAGATTAACAAATTATAAGGTCCCTGCGAGGAAGTTGCAGAATTCAAGTACTAATCATTGCACACATACACGATACATCATACTATTAAAGGCAAAAATTTTGAGTTATATAGCATGGAAATAGGAATAGGGAAGTTTAAAGGTAGTAAATAGTGTGCAAATAAAGACAGTCCTGAAAATAGTATATTAGGAACAGCAGCATGAAAAGTTGAGATGTTGGAATTAGAGAGGATCATATGGAGCATCACAAACAACAAAGAAAGGTATAAACTTTGAAATAAAATAAAGCATAAAGGTGGTTTCAAATTGAGAGATTCAGAGCATAAAGCATGCAATGATAAGAAATCTTACTATAAATGTATTAATGAGTTAGGAATGATCAGATTTAGTCACATGCAATCCTACTTATATATAGTATATTTATTTAATAATTATATGATTTAATGACTTAGATAAAAAAAAAACCTTCCCCAAAATTTTGCCAAAATTCAAGCTAGGCCTAGGATCGGCCATTGTTAAAGAAAAAGTTATCACTTATTTACATAACTACTTTTAAAACTTCTGATTCTTCCAGAATGACAGATTGAGTATTTTTTAAACTCATTAATAATCATGCTTAATTTAGGTTGAATTGGTGTTGGCCAAAAAAAAAAAAAAAAAAAAAAAAAAAAAAAAAAAAAAAAAAAAAAAAAATCCTTTTTGGAAATTTGGAAATGGCCACCCTAATACTAGGAGCTTCAATTCATTCCAGAGATGTATAACTTCAGTATTTGTAATAACTCTCTGCTATCATTTGTTTCATATTTCAATCACTATAGGCTACACAGAAATGAGATTAGTATGTGTATTTCATGCCCACTTGAGTGCTGTGAGCAAATTTTTAAAATACTCAATCTGTCTTATCTATGTATATATATATTACATATATATAACATATACATATATATACATATACCTATATTACATATATAATATATACATATATATATACATATATATATATATACACATATACATATATTACACATAAATATACATATATATATATACATATACATATATTACATATAAATATATATATACATATATATACATATAAATATATATATACATATATATACATATATATACACATATACATATACTACATATATATATACATATATATACATATATATA
Organism: Macrobrachium nipponense; assembly: GCF_015104395.2. Classification (NCBI taxonomy): domain Eukaryota; kingdom Metazoa; phylum Arthropoda; class Malacostraca; order Decapoda; family Palaemonidae; genus Macrobrachium; species Macrobrachium nipponense. The sequence goes on along the minus strand of NC_087213.1, from coordinate 72,007,634 downwards.
TATATAACATATATAGATCATTTATATTATATATATATATATATATATAATTATCAAAAAACTTGACTTGAGTGTTTAAACCTCAAATAGTGTATGAACTAAGAACTGAAATTGATTAATATTTAAATGTATTGAAGATGGAACAATTTATTACATAACTGGGGTGAAAAAATTAACATTATTTCAGAAACTAAAGGAATTAGCAATCTGATGTTTACATTTTGCCCTTTTCCTTGCCATCTCTAAGAGTTTTCTGTTGGCTAGAAGTCTTTTGTAAATGGCTGGACAGATACAAGTACACTGCGGCTCCATGCCTAGTGTTCCTAACTGTGCCAACAGCCACTATATAAAATTATTGGCCTCATGAAAAAAAAATAAATGGTTCTTTTGCCCATCAGTTTCTCACTGTTTTTTTCGTATATAGTATTTGTTTATATTTTTAGCATTAATTTTTTTATTTTTATTTAGGACAAACCCAAAAAGCAAAGGAGAAATTAGCGTCCTTCTTAAGGTGAAGCAGGACCGAGGACAGAATGCTCAAAAACAGACTGTCCTTCCTAAAGCCAGGACGTCTGGCCACCCTACCTAATATGTAAGAAGAGGAATCTAGTCTAGGAAGTAATTTATTTAACCCAAGGTATTGTTTAAGCTGGCATAGGCTAATAATTATAATATAATCCACATTAAGCTAGTCATAAAAGATCTTGTTAAGTTTTCTCTCAACTCATAACCCTCCTGGAAACTGGTTTTCTCTTTAAATAGCCAAGACTATTTTGCTTGGATATTCAGCCACGCTTTTTTTAAGCTAATATCAGGATATTCCTTTGAAAAAGGGATTGCCACTCTACCTTGTTATTCTGCAACCTCCTATGGTAGGTTAATACACTCAAGGGTATAGGCTACATAAGACTGAACCAGAATATAGCCTTTACAAAGTCTAGAATACTATTTTTGCACTATGTCCTTTTTAAGTCTTTTCAAGTCTAATACATGGTATTACTTCATTATTAATAAAGAACATATTGATGTTAATTATTCACACCTAAATGTACAGCCTACCAGATCCCATAAGTTCACAAGTTACATAACACAATTACTTGCCATGTACCCATACAGTTAGGCTAGTGACTCCCACAGAAGAAAGGCTGCTATTTTCACCCAGACTGGTTTAGCCTACGATAAACAACCGAGAGGACTAGCTGTGGGCCACCTTTAACCATCTTAGAACCACCTTCAGAAAAAGTACTTTAACATGTCCTGATACCAGAGATGGGCACCAGTCACGATCAACGGTCGTGAAGCAACACCTCGAGACATGAGACTCATGACTGGTACCCATCTCCTGTGGCAGGGTGGCGTGTTGTTAAAGTACTTTCCTGAAGGTGGGTCCGAACACGGTTAACGTGGCCGCAGCTAGTCCACTCGGTTGTTTACCCATAGGTATGTGGTCTATGTTAACAATCTATGCTAATGGGATGTTTATCAAAGTTTACCACATAGCTTCACTAGCACAATGTACGGTAATTGTACTTACTAGTCCTGGATATTTTATTGCCATCTAATTATACAGGTTGTATTAGGGGGAAATACTCGTCCCGCAAGCCGTCGACGGAGGCAGGGTCCATACATAATAGTCCTAATCTAATTATAGGCCGCAACTACCAGTAAAGTTTTATCATATAAAATAAAAAGCATACACCTGGTCTTAAAACTCACCTGATGCTGTTCACAACTTCACTCTTCGTAACAGTAGAAGAAACCACAAGAAGACATCTGTGATGAGCTGAGGGGATTCGTTGTTTTCAAGTGATTTGTTTCGGCGCCTCCGCCCGCCAGAAATGAAAACACACGCATTGCGAAATGCGTATCTGATCGGGATATCGTAGTATATATGATGTTTTTGGTCCTTTGAATATACAGTGGAATTTTTATTTTTTGCCCGTTTCATAAAACGTAATGTTGGAAATGGTAAATGTACAAGTATATTATTATATTAATACACTAATAATTCTGTAGTTACATGGGATGGTAGCGGATGGCAACTTCATATGGACAGATGCCAATGCGATAATAATAAAACTAATAACTTCTACAATATTGTATTTTTAATGATTTAGTAGAAAATTTTAAGCTTTTAATGTTTCATATAGGCTTAGTCTTAACATTTAACACAATTCTGTCAGAAAATATTTAAGTTATATGAACCATTATGATAAGGACTATACCTCAATTACGGGCTTTGTGACCGTAATTTTGTTTGGGCATGGATGTCTTATAGCAATGGTTTTACGGTAAATACCCGTAAAAGATATTAACAATTTACGTAATTAAAACGGATGGCCACCCGTTTTCTGAAATACGGCTGGAAACCGTATATTTTTACGGTAATTTTCTGATTAAAACTACGGGTTTTTTTAACAGTGTAGTTATAGAAAAACTCCAGAACTTGCCAAGTGAGCTGTTTAGGAAGTCGTAATTCTTCGTCACCAGATTTTCTACATAGCCAAAGAACTTCCATACAAAATTCTACATTTCTCGATGACGGTAATGAATAAAAAGCATTTCGTGCTGGAAAATGCCTGACATTATTAAAAGAGTTACTAAATACATACATAAATACATAATATATATATATATATATATATATATATATATATATATACTATATATATATATATATATATATATGCTTATATGTCACTAAATAGCGCGTGGGAAATATACTTAGCCAAGGCTACAGGAAAAAATAAAAGAAAGAGTACCGAGCACTCTTGTGTTATTTCAACACATTTCCCAGGTACACGTGTTGACATATAGCACGAAAGCGCTCGGTGCTCTTTCTTTTATTTTTTTTGTGGCCTTTGCTCTATATATATATATATATATATATATATATATATATATATATATATATATATATATACATATACTATATTATTATATATAACATATATATATATATATATATATATATATATATATATATATTATATATATATATATATATAAAACCTAGCCACCTGGGGGGGCAACCAAGCCCTTATGGGTGCCGGTCCCAAGCCCGGATCAATAGGGAGGGTTGGTGTCAGGAAGGGCATCCGGCTGTAAAAATCTGTGCCCAAAACCAAAAATGGAATGAGCCGAAATATGGAAAGAGGTAATGCTAGGGCGTACTCCGTAAACGACGCACAGAGACATCGCCCTAACTCTGTGGTAAGGCGAGGGCTACTGCATCAGGAGCGGGTGCAGCTAAAGAAGCGAGCTCACATTGGGTTCAGGAGTATGTCAGCTAAATGTTGGGTCCATGACTGGGAGAGGTAGAGAATTGGCTGACTTGATGAGAGAAAAGAAAGTAGATGTTGTGTGTGTGCAAGAAACGCGGTGGAAAGGAAATAAAGCTAAAGAGTTGGGAGATGGATATAAGCTATATTATAGTGAGCAAATAACAAGGTAGAAAATGGAGTTGGCATAGTACTGTCTAGTGAACTAAAGAACTCGGTAATAGAAGTGCATAGAAAGAATGACCGTATCATCAGATTGAAGATATGTTATGGAGGAGAGATTCTGAATATTATAAGCGCATATGCACCACAAGTTGGTTGCACAGAAGAAGAGAAGGGAAATTTCTGGAGAGACATGGATGGAATAATGCAAGAACTGGAAGAGCATGAGAGGGTGATAGTTGGGGCAGATTTGAATGGCCATGTCGGAAGTGAAAATGAGGCGATTGGGCGGGTGCATGGGGGCCATGGAATTGGGGAGAGAAACCCAGAAGGAGAGAGTGTAGTGGACTTTGCTGTGTCATTCGACATGGCAATAGTAAACACATTCTTTGAGAAGAAAAGGGAACACCTAATAACATATAGGAGTGGGGGAAGATTCTCCCAGATAGACTATTTCTTGTATAAAAGGATAAATCTGGTGGAGGTCAAGAACTGCAAAGTTATTCCAGGCGACCATGTAGCCCCCCAACACAGGCTGCTATGTATGGACTTGAAGTTGAAAAGGGAAAGAAAAAAAAAACCAAAGCTAAAGGGATAAGGAAAATTAAATGGTACGAATTACAGAAGGAAGGGGATAAGAAGAGAGAGTTTAAGAGGAGGGTTTTGGAGGATATTGATATAGGGATTGAAGATGTTCAAGAATGGTGGGCACGAAATGCAGCAGTAATAAGAAGGCATGGAAAGGAGCTGCTAGGAGAGACATCTGGTATCATATGGGAAGAAAAGGAGAGTTGGTGGTGGGATGAAGACATTGAGAAAGTAGTAAAAGATAAGAAGGAGGCAAAGAAAAGATGGGAAGAGTCACAGTCAGTGGAAGACAGAAATAGGTACAGAGAGAAAAACAAGGTGGTGAAAAAAGGTGGTAGCCCAAGCTAAAGCAAAGTCGTATGATGATGTGTATAATGAGCTGGGGACAAAGGAAGGATTAAAGAAGATGATCAAGCTATCAAAGGCTAGAAATAAGATCCACCAAATAAGTATAACACATATCAAACAAATAAAGGATCAAGAGGGTGTAGTGCTTAGAAAGGAGGAAGACATTGTGAAGAGATGGAAAGAATATTTCGAACAGTTGTTAAATGAAGAAAATAATAGACTAATAAGAGAGGATGGGCACGTGAACATTGGCATGGTAATGAGGTTTTCTAGGCAAGAGGTACTAAATGCACTGAAGAAGATGAAGAATGGGAAGGCAACCGGACCAGACATGATCCCGGTGGAGGCATGGAAAGCATTTTAGGAGATGAATAGGGAGTGATATACTGTACGATCTTATGATAAAGATCCTTGAACAGGAAAAGATACCAAATGAGTGGCGTGGGAGTATATTGATCCCAATTTTTAAAGGGAAAGGCGATGTCCAAGAGTGTGGTAATTATAGGGGCATTAAATTGATGTCCCACACTTTGAAGATACTGGAAAGGATGATAGATGCTAGACTGAGAGAGAAGTACAAATAGGTAAAGAGCAGATGGGATTTATGAAGGGAAGGGGAACAACAGATGGTATATTTTGTCTGAGGCAAATAATGGAGAAATTCGGGGAAAGACAAAGGGACCTACATATGGTATTCATTGACCTTGAAAAGGCTTATGGCCGAGTCCCGAGACAAGAGGTATGGAGGAGCCTGAGGGAGAAGATGGTGCCAGAGAAGTATGTGCGATTGATACAAGAGATGTACCGGAATGTATTTACCAGAGTGAGGAGCAGTGTTGGGGAGACAGAAGGTTTTGAGGTGAGAGTAGGATTACACCAGGGGTCGGCTCTGAGCCCATTTCTCTTTAAATAGTGATGGATGTTATAATTAGAGGAAGTAAGGGAGACAGTACCATGGAACATATTGTATGCGGATGATATTGTTCTGTGTGCAGAGAGCAGGGAAGATCTGGAAGTGAAATTGGAGAGATGGAGACAAGTACTGGAGGACAGAGGAATGAGAATAAATAGATCCAAGACAGAATATATGTGTACCACCACTGAGGGGGATGATAGAGAAAGTATTCAGCTTGGTGGAGAGCAAATAAGGAGAGTTGATAAGTTTAAGTATTTGGGATCTTTTGTTAACGCTGAAGGAAGTATGGAAGAAGAAGTAAAACATCGGGTACAGGCAGGCTGGAACAACTGCGAGCGGCCTCGGGAGTTCTTTGTGACAAAAGAGTGCCGCTTAGGTTAAAAGGAAAAATTTCACAAGACGGTGGTAAGAACAGCAATGCTGTATGGTACTGGAAACAGCAAGCATGAGAAAAGCAGAGCAGAAGAAGATGGATGTGGCAGAAATGAGAATGCTTAGGTGGATGTCTGGGGTAAACAAGGTACGTGGATAGGATCAGCAAATGTACTACATAAGGGGTCAACTAAGGTGGTGGAAGTATCAAAGAAAGTGCAGGAGGGGAGGCTGAGATGGTATGGACACATGTTGAGGAGAGATGAGGACCACGCTGGGAGACATACTATGGGGGTGGAGGTGCAAGGAAGAAGAAAAAGAGGGAGACCAAGAAAGAGATGGAAGGACTGTGTGAGAGGAGACTTACATGAGAAGGGAATTGATGAGGCAGAAGCACAAGATAGAAATAGATGGAAACGGCTCATCCGAAACGGCGACCCCATATAAAAATGGGAACAAGCTGGGAAGAAGAAGATATATATATATATATATATTATATATATATATATATATATATATATATATAATGCATATCAATATCAACTAAAACAAATTGTCTCATAATGCCAGCATATTCTTATGGAAGACAGTAAGAAGTCACTTAATAAACAAGCTTTAACAGTGTTGAATGAGCACAAATGGATTAGAAGATATACCTGTAAAAAAAAGATGGTAAGACATTTGCTAACGGTAAACAATATACACAAATAATAAAGACGAGAAAAATACGGTTTTTTAATATTTTTCATTATTCTATTTTAAACAATGACGCCAAAAACTAAAGCTCACCATCCTTATAATTGAGATTAAATTTTTACCGAAGGTATGCTTTATCTCAAAAAATAAAAGCAGTCTTTCAAACCAGTTTACCGGAAGTCATGAAACAAACACTAAAACTAAATTTATCCGCTCTGTCTATACATTATATCATATTATATATTAACAGCATATATTCAAGAATAAAAGCGTAATAATTAGCTACTGTATATAAAGCCCTACGAACCAACACACAGAACGTGGAGAGAGAGAGAGAGAGAGAGACGAGAGAGAAGTAGAGAGGAGATGAGGAGAGGAGAGAGGGGAGAGAGAGAGACGAGAGAGAGAGAGAGAGAGAGAGAGAGAGAGAGAGAGAGAGAGAAAGTAATAAAAATACGGCCATATCAATATGTACACAGCTGGATAGACTGCCCAGACTGTCTAACGATTCAAATCTATCAGTTCGAATACGAATGGTCGGATGAAAAGAATGGAGCGGCTCTTTGACAAACGCTCTTGAAAAAAAACCAAAACAAAAGGAAACAAGAGAGGGGAGAAAAAATCCATGGATTTCCCGTTTTCTTTCTGAGTGGAAAATAACCGCCAGACGTTCCTGATTTTTTTAAGGGATACAGACGAAGAAAAATTTAGATAAATAAAAAGCTTCTTCATAACTTACACCAATAACAAAAATATGAAAATGTATGAATGAAAGTGAAGCCGAATCTAGGTCCTAGGAGGGGGAGATCTGTTTAGAAAATCTATACTGTGTGCCAGAATTACAAGGCCGAGTTACAATGTGAACATGGCATCTCGTAAGGAAAAAGTGTTTATTATATATGTGACCTTATCTTAATCATGTAAATACACATGCGATCATTTAAAATCCTGAAAGGATACGTATGTACAAAAATTAGCATAAATTTATTTTCCTCCTGAAAAGCAGGTCCCAATTACAAAATTGCCCAGCGCATGACTAAAAATAAATGTATCATCACAATGATAGTAGTAATGGTAGTAGTAAAAGAATTTGGTTATTTTAATAAAAAGTAAATCAAATGACACTTATTAACTTAACTATACCGATAACGAATAAATAGTGCCATCTCTACAAATCAAGCTCGTTTGGAGGGACTCATTATAAGGATATAAACAAGATTTCCCATGTATTAAATTGAGTGATTGTCAAACCCTTTCGTTTCCATAAATGATCAGGACAATTCTGAGCTTTCCATGGTCTAAGACCATTTCCCAACATTTCATAACAGTACTGGAAAATTTAGTACTGACAACCTCGAGTCCAAGCTAAGACTTAAAAGTCAGGTTAAAACTAAGGTTAAAATACATTTGTTTCATTTAAGCTCACCTTTCCCAAAACACAAACATGATAACTTTGTAGGCTCTAGGGATCGTGAAACCAAGTCACGTGAATTTGTACTGCCTGTGGGTGGCAACTAGAGGATGGGGAGATTTGAATTTGTTGAAGTCATTATGAGGTGACTTGGCCGCATCGGTTTACGTATGAAGTAATGTTTCCAGAGGGTGAAGTAAAGAAAGTACAATAAAAACAAACTGGACTTAACTTGTGAAACACGTAATATATGAAAGTTAAATATGGAATGAGGAATCCACGGGAGGGATACGAACCGGAATCCTTGACGAAACAGACGAGAGACTAATACGGAAATATGAAAGTCCCTGATAGAAACACAAAATGATGTGACATACAGCGAGAATGGACATGTGTAATATAAAACTGCTTTATCTTGGGATACTTATATGTACACAAACGGATATGATCAGTAATGTACCATAAAAAAAAATCCATAAATACCTATTACACATTTCAAATGCCTACACAATCATTCATTGTAGAGTAATGTATAAGTAAACATACTGCAAAATATAAAAAAATAAATGAATAAATAAATAAATAAACGACTAGCTGAACGCCAATTTCTTGACTTTCTCTGAACCAAGCAAATAGGGAAATGTTGAAGGCATGTCTTTCTTTTTCTCTCCACCAGGAACTCTTCCGGAACGACGCCCGGGTCACCCTGTCCCTGACACGCCTTTCGGTGTCAGCGTCAGGTCTGTACCGGTGCGAAGTCATCGCCGAACATCCCAGCTTCAGGACCGAAACGGTCACAGCGCCCATGACCGTCCTCAGTGAGTACTTGAACATTCAGTGCATGGAATTTGTTTCTTTGAAAGAAGACATGTTTGAGATATCAATATGCATCGGTGACAGTATTATCATTACTATACACGAATATTATTGTCTCCATGATTATAACCACTTTTACACGTGGTTTTATATAATATCAAAGACCCCCAGCAAACAATTATAAATAGTTGTAAATCCTGGCAGTTTTCGGCTTTACTCCTGAGCCATCTGCAAAGGACTGATACGAGGTAGTAGAAATTATATATATATATATATATATATATATATATATATATATATATATATATATATATATATATATATATATATATATATATATATATATATATATATATATATAATATATATCTCCTATGAAGTGTTTCCAAGCGAAGTCCTACCGTCATTAGTGACTCCGCCTGCGACCACCTGACAACTGTAAATACATGGTTTCTAACAGTTCGTATGTACTGTCCTGCTAGCAATTATATATAATGAATTTCTACCACTCTGTACCAGTCCTTTGACGATAGCTTAGTTAGCAATAAAACTGACGCCGGCCACGGTTTACACCTGGATTTCATATTCTCCAGGTGGTGGTTGATAAATTATTCTCTCTATTCATGTATACACATACTTTTTTTCTCTGTGCGATAAAGCACGTTCTTGTTTATGTATATCTTCGAAGCTTTGTGTATATATATATATATATATATATATATATATATATATATATATATATAAAACTGGGTACGTTATCGTATCAAGAAATCGTGGTAATATTGCAGACATTGCTGTGCCTCTTTTATCCTAAAGAAAAAATAATAATGTCTGCAATATTACCACGTCTTGCTTCCTGCTATCCTGTGGACCTCCTTATATATATTATATATATATTATATATATATATATATATATATATATATAATATATATATATATATAAACACGGAAGTATGCACTGCCTCGCTGCCATCATGAAACAATAATCGGGACGATGTTGCTGACGTCCGTCATGAAACATATTCGAACAAAGCGTCCTCATATCTCTCCAACTGTGCATTAATAGACACCCCCCGCCCCCCCCCCCTCAAAACCCCTACTCACCCTACCCTACCCCTCCCTTCCCTTTCCTACCCTTCCCTTCACTTCCCTCTTCACTCAGCTGTCTGCCTACAGTTTCTTCCTGGGAACAGCTTTTAATTAAATGAAGACACAAAAGCGATGATATTCAAATCATAAGCGGGAGCTCGCGAGGGACTCTATTTACAATTTGCGAAGTCGTTAATTCCATTAAAGTCCCTTATCAGGGGAGAGAGACAGAGAGAGAGAGAGAGAGAGAGAGGGAGAGAGAAAGACGAGCGATGGATGAAGACGCGGATGGAAATCGTCTTCGGAACCCCAGTGAGAGATGAAGGAATTATCGTATTACGGCGACTCAGAGCCTCTACAAAAACGGAAGTGTTGCCGTGATTCGCCCCCTAAGTAAATTAGAGGGATGGAGGATGACCGGATACGTGACTCTTATTAACTCTGACTAACATTTTCATCATTCAAATTGATGCCTTTTTTTTTTAAATGCCACTCAAATTATATAATCTCTTATTCGACGAAGATTTTGCTTCATTTACCCTCAGGGAGGGAGGGGGGAAAAGAGGCGGAATCAATGACAGGACTGAAGAGGGGCAAAGGGGATTGGTGGGGGGGGGGGGGGGGGGGCAAAGGGAAATTTTAAAGGAAAGTAATATGAAGGTTTGGCTAAGGCTTCAGTCATAAGGGGTTTTTCATTATCTTCTGGCGGCAATGTGTCCTATACAATCCAACTGGGGTAAAAATAGAGTGGAGAGGATGAAAAGAGAGAGGAGAGAGAGAGAGAGAGAGAGAGAGAGAGAGAGAGAGAGAGAGAGAGAGAGACGCTTACACTTTTTTTTTTTTTTTTTTTTTTTTTTGCGGGTTGGAGCAATTTCGCATAAAGTCTTCGGACAGCACGAGAAAGTTTAGCGTGAATTATTCTCTAAAATTCGTTCTGGTTATTTAACATCAATTTGATGAACTGGTGAATAATTCCCTTTTTAGGTTTTACGCCCATTCGGCAATCTATTCAAATTCACTTCATTCTTAGAGTGGAACTGGTGGAATTCCGAAAAACCTTTTTGTCAAACGCATATTCACACACTCGTTGTATATTGATTTTCCTTTATCTTTCAAATTTTCTTTATTACCAAGGTACAAATTTTCTTTATTAGCAAGGTACAAATTTTCTTTATTACCAAGGTACAAATTTTCTTTATTAGCAAGGTACAAATTTTCTTTAATAGCATGGTACAAATTTTCTTTATTAGCAAGGTACAAATTTTCTTTATTAGCAAGGTACAAATTTTCTTTATTAGCAAGGTACAAGTTTTCTTTATTAGCAAGGTACAAATTTTCTTTATTAGCAAGGTACAAGTTTTCTTTATCAGCAAGGTACAAGTTTTCTTTAATAGCAAGGTACAAAAGCCTGTTATTTATGTCACAAGGATTTTCAGTATTCTATTGCCACCAGAAAAAGATCAAATCATCTACAAGGCTATTTTATAATCAATCGTTAAATTTCATGTATGAAGAGAGTAAGATTAAGCTATGTAAATTCCTCTCACCTGACCAGATGACAGATATTTCAGATTGTACTAAATGTGTCTTGACGATACTCACAATTTCAAAATGCTAAATTTACTTCTCTGAAAGTTACCGTTCATTTCATACTATCTTTTTTTTATTTTGATTATGAAAACTTTACCCAGGTGTTAGAGATTGCTCTCATAACAGGTGCCATCCTTCTATCTATTTACTCTTACCAGGAATGTACTCAATATTATTTGTCTAAATCATTCAACTCCCGTGCCTCTGCTTATAGACTCTCTCCCTCTTCCAAAAACAAGCAATCCTAAGTCACTGCAAGTTTAATGTTAGAATTTACATCCTGCGTCCGTTTTCCCATACATAGCTCACCTCCAGGGTAGACCCCATTCTTTCTCACATTATTTTTTTCAAGCCTAAACTATAGCCGCAGCAAACGAGTCTGACGGCTTGGCAACCTACTGGTCTTAACTGTAAGATACCTGGGCACGGTATTAAATCCTTCTAACTCGCTGGGCGAGACTTTAGTTATGGACATCCAGATGCTAATCCCATTAGCCTCCACATAAGACACTATCATGGTCATCAAATTTCTCCCATGTAATACTTCCGAACTTAAGTGAAAATATCAAGTCTTGCCTAACATATATCGCACATGAACCACAACGTTTGGTTAAACTTGGGAGTATCATAACTACCACGTCTGCAGCAGTATTACTAATTCTGCGTAACTCCACATATTGCAATATCCAGGTCATTAAACATACAATTCTGTGCGTTTTCATCCGAAGATCACTGGAACTAAGAGCCAACCGGTCTTTGTTAATAGCAGCATCACCATCTTTTTCAAGTATGGAGTATTTAGGACGCATCACGCGTTTAATAAAGGTATATCTTTTTACAGCATTATATGTGCATCACGGTTAAATTGGCTATATTGGTATCATATTATGACATAATCTATTTCCAATATTTCTGGTGTCTGACGGCTCATTCACGTTTCACTACTTTCATAAAGAGACACGATCATCGTCATTCGTAGTAACATCACCTTCACCATTATCAACATCACTAACCACACAGCAACTGCCACTACCTGTTTTATTATAGAGTTTATACGATTGCTGCTTAAAATTATGGATCATAATTATTCCGTTTTCAGTGGTGTCATGATCATTAACACGTGATCATCGCCGTCAACATTTGTAAACATGATTTTCCATCATTATGCACTTCCGCAACCATTGCTACTGTCACCATAAAAACTTTAACACAGACCTCTTTTATCGCCCCGTCTCTATAACCCCCTCCCCTCCCCCAAAAGAAATAAAATAAATAAAAAAATGTGTTATTAAATCTATCTGCAACGTACGAATGGATGCAACACAACTGTCCGTAATGGCATCCTAATTTATCACTTTAAAAAATAGGTCTGTAGTCATCAATTCCAAACGCATATAAATTCTCGCAGCTGTATACGCAAGCTCTCGGAATATCAATATTTATTATATGGGCAGTGACAGGATTCATAAAGGGAATGATCATAACAAAAAGTACCACATAATTCTTCTAAATGAGACGCTGTTTTTACGAATGAGATTTTCTTTTGATGTGTCAACGAATGTCGATTTGCCAAACGTCATTATTTTTTCCTTGCCCAAACCGACACCAATATAATAAAAATGAAAGTGAGTAGGAAACGAAAAAACATAACAAAGAGCAAATCATCGAAAACTTGATAAAAAGATGAACGATAAAACTTTGTCCATCAGGTTTCTCCCAGCACCCGCCACGTAAAATATAAAAAAACGAAGAACAAAATCTAAAGTGAAAAGGAAAAGAGAACGAAGGGACAAAAGAAAGGAAATTAAGAAGTGAAGAGTGAAAACTTAATAAATGATATACTGTGACACCTTTCTTCCTAACTCAGTAGTAATGGAATAGGTAAGAAGGAAACATAAAAAGAATATGAACATAAATACGCGATGATCAAGAAACTGAGAGCATATAAATTAAAATGGTTGGGTATGGGAAAACATTCTCTCTCTCTCTCTCTCTCTCTCTCTCTCTCTCTCTCTCTCTCTCTCTCTCTCTCTCTCTCTTTTTTCATACATTATATATATATATATATATATATATATATATATATATATATATATATATACACTTAAAAAATCACAGTAGATGCATGTGACTTCATTAAATAAGCGAATACCATAGGAAAATGATAGGCAAAAAACCAATATATAAGCATGTATGTATGTATGTAGTTGTACGTATGTATGTATGTGTGTTGACATACCACCAGAAGAGTACGTAGGAGCCAAAACAAATGTAAATAAAAAACTAACATACGGTTAATATAAAGAACACATAAACAAAATGCACAACTACAGAGAAGTAACAGATACAAAGACGACTGTCTCTCATAAAAAAATTAAGCAAATTAAGTGAATGAAAGGTCAAAAAGTACTAAGAAATAAATATCTCAAAAAACAACAAACCTAGAGAGTGGACACATACAAACCCGCCCTCTTCTACTTCCAATACACATTGGAAATAACTTCGAAGACAACGCAAAACGAAAAATGGAGCTAATAAATTCCAAAAGGGTATTTCAAGAGAGTGGACAGACACACCGCCACCTTTTCAGCTTTCGAGGGACAGATATCTGTTATCGATCGTGGCCATTCCGCGTGAGACACCGATCATCTTGGTCTCCCAATTAAATTCTTCGCAGCCGCACTTGACGAACAAGTCTCAATTAGGGGAACTTTTGTCAGCGAGGGGAAACCGTGAAGCCAGTAATGAGATAACTTAGCTGTCGAAATGTAACACACGAAAAAGGACGTCGGAAAATGTTGTGGAAGGGACAACTGGAAAACTGAGCTCAAGAGGGAAAAAAAAAAAAAAAGAAAATGTGAAAAAGCGACAATGCAGCAGAACGAGTATTCCGCTGCCAAAGTGTGACGAAAAAGAAAAAAGCAGGGCGAGACTGATGGAAAAAAAGAGATAACTGGAATATGAAACGAAAGAAAAGATAACCGAGCGTACGCTATGATAGAGGCATGTACCACCGACCTATAATCTTCACTGGATGCACAGAATCAGAATAAACGGTGTTCTAACATTCCAAAACGAGGACTTAAGAGTCTAGATGGGAAGAAGGAAAGGGAATACCGTAAAAGTACCCAGGATGAGGTAAAAATGACTAATGTGGAACCATAAATATAAAGGACGTTTACTTTTAACCCAAAAGAGATTCGAAATATACGGGTTTTAGCTAACTAAAAACTTTAGCAGTGACTAACCGAAGCAACTAAAGTTACTAAGGGTTATTGTTGTAGCCGACTTAGTTTTCTTCCCCTTCAACAGTTACGAAATGTAAACGATGGAATGGAGAGAGAGAGAGAGAGATACTCGTAGGTCCAACATACACATACTATATATATATATATATATATATATATATATATATATATATAATATATATATATATATATTTATATCGTATATATTATATATATATAATATATATATATATATATATATATATATATATATGTGTGTGTGATTTGTGTGTGTAGTGTGTCGTGTTGTGTGGTGTGTATAAATGTGTATATATATATAGATATGATATATATATATATATATATAATATAATTATACTATATATATATATTATATATAATATATTTATATATTTATATATACGTACATATATTATATATATATATATATATATATATATATATATATATATATATTATATATATATTATATATAAATATATATATATTACCTTAAATAACCTGTTAATATTAAATTCAGCGTACATTAGTAATAAATTACACCCATATGGGATGATTTACGATAAGTGCTTCTAACCTGACTAGGATTGGAACCGTGGTCAGGATACGAGCATTTCTCTTCTTTTATTCCCTTGGGGTTTTAAGTTATTCCTAAAATAAAGCACATTCGAAACTTTTTGGGCTATTTGGGCTTGAATTATGAAGATACAAATGTCATGTGTAAAATAGAATGCAATATTCCCCAGACTGACATATAACATACTAACCTTGCATTGTATCTCTCTCTCTCTCTCTCTCTCTCTCTCTCTCCCCAAAACATATCAATTAATAGAAATTCAGACTTCCCTACAAAATAGCAGTCACAGAGGCAGTATTTAAGGGATTTGGTTTCCTACAATAAGAAAAACACTAACTGGACCAGTACTACATAAGAAGAACTGATAGCACAGCACACTTTTGCGGAACGTAAGAGAAATTAATCTTTCCTGTGAGGCAAAGAAAACCCAAAACCTAACTTTAATTCCATGCTCCTAAATCCACACATAGATCATTCAAAAATTTCGAGCAATACTTCAACATCAATTACTTAGCGTAATATCACGCCGAACACTTAATGAACTTCGCAGTACCAACGACCCAGGTAAAGTAAGTAAATCTTAAAACATCAGAATATCGAGCATAAAATAACCCATTTCTGTTGAAGCATTAATGTGCAGTTCTGAACATTCGCCTGGATGTAAACATAATGACATATAACACACAATATTACGCCATTGCAATTTTGCCAACGTGGGCGATAGAACTTGTTTATTGAGCTAAATGTTTAAAAACCACGAGCACTTATTTATATTCGCGTTACTTATCTTTATTGCCCTTGATGATAATGACTGCATTGTGTCTTTGTGCCCTTTTTTGACAATTTTAATTTGGATTATAAAGAAATTGTAAAATTTTAGGGTGTGTATGTATATGATGTATGTGTGTATATATATTCACATATATATACATATAAACATACATACATACAGTTTATTGCTGTATACCGAACGGCCTCCGAGTATTACTCTTCCGTATGTATCATTTTATGCATAAGGTATGAAGTTCTATCTCTAATCCCCTTTTAACAGACATGGAAATGTTGAAAGTTAGATGACGAAACCATCGTGCATTCCACGGAGTTCAGGAGTTCACCCTCCAATGATCACAACACCAGCAATACAAGGAGCGTCTAATATATATATATATATATATATATATATATATATATATATATATATATTATATTATATATTTATATATATATTTGTGTAATGTATATATAAACACACACACACACACACACATACACACATATATATATATATATATATATATATATATATATATATATATATATATATATAGCACGTATGTATGTATATACCTACAGATGATAAAGTATGTGGAAGTGCAATACTTGATCCGGAAATTTGAGTTCCAGTTTACGACTTGTATATGTATCAGAGTGACTTAAGCTTAGTTTACGTCCTCCATAAAGAGAGTTTATGCCACAGTATCTGGCCACGAGGTGCAGCTATTATGGGCATCTAACTACAAGAGACACGTACCAAGGAAACGCCTCACGTTTACAGTACAAACACACAAGCTCACGCATGAGAGCACGCACGCGCGCACACACACACAGACATAAACGCTGCACACACACACACAGACACAAACGCACAGAAACGAGGCAAATGTATTACTGGTGTTTCGCAGATACGCCGTAACTTAAAAGCATTTCAGTTCTCCTTCCATCATCTTCTCTCTCTCTCTCTCTCTCTCTCTCTCTCTCTCTCTCTCTCTTCATTCAGACCATAAATCGAGAGAGACATATTTTCTTGCCAAGTTTTCGGCAGCTGCTTCGCTTCCCCTTCCGCCCGTGTCTTGGGGAGTGCTTTCATCTCAATGGCGTTTCGCTATCAGGAAATCAACCGACAGGAATCCCCATCTAAATATCTCTCAAGATGTTTCCCAAAGACGTTTGGTGACACAAAAATGGAAACAAGAGGAGGATATTGGGATACATCAGAAGGATCCACGAAATAGACAAAACCGAAATACTACCACTAAAAAAAATAAAAACACTTGCAAATCAAAAGCTTACCGTTCTAACAACAGAGAGGGTAGCAGTGATGCTTTTGTTTTCATATTACTCACTTATTAATTTTGTTGCTTCTATCAAAGTAAAAATAGTAATGATCTTAGGCCTATTGGCCATAATGTATACTTAAGCAATCATGAAATAAATAAAACCTCAAAAACTTAATTAAGTAAAAAAAAAAAAAAATATTACTATGCTTTGTGAAAAACACGGTATCTGCAACGGTATGTGAAATAAATGGATGAACTATCTAACCATGCAAGTCCCTTGTGTGTGTGTGTGTGTGTGTGTGTGTGTGTGTGTGTGTGTGTGTGTGTGAAAACGTATAATCTGTGCTATACAAGGCATATGAACTAGCACAAAGTCAAATTACACACAGGCAATGAGGTCAAGCTAAGAGAGTATATGAGTTTTTTTTCTTTTTTTTTCTTAAGCTAATGTTTATGCTGGTTGGACAGAGTAAAGAGGTTCAAATTAAGTTTATTATTTCCTTCAACGCTTTAACACACAAGACATCTTACGTAAGGCTGGTTATGAAGCAGCTCAGTCTAAATGAACCAACCATGACAACTTGAAATTAGACCACACTCACTGAGTTAACGGATGGCATGGGATTCCTTGGTTTTAATTTCACTCAGGAAAACAGTGGAAGATGAGCCTCGCCTCGTGAAGAAGAAAAAAAAAACAGTTAAGTATATCTTAGTTTAACCAGACCACTGAGCTGATTAACAGCTCTTCCTAGAGCTGGCCCGAAGGATTAGATATTTAGACCTGGCTAGGAACCAACTGGCTACCTAACAACGGGACCTACAGCTTATTGTGGAATCCGAACCTCATTATGTCGATAAATTAATCTATTTCTAATCACTATAAATTAATTCCTCTGATTCCACGTCGGCATAGTGGAGAATCGAACCCGCGACTACCGATCTGGTAGGCGAGCACGTAACCCACTCCTCCAACTTGGAACTTCGGTAAAGTTGATATGACTGATTTATGAAGTCACACTTAGCCAAGCAATTTGGTACTTTCGCATCACTTAGCGTTTAAGACGGTGAAAAGAGGAGTTGGAGAGGCTGGACAGCATGATAGGAAAGTCCAGATAATAAATTTGACGAAGTTTCAACGGTGGAAATATGGAAACGGCACAACTGCACTAAGAATTAATTGTTAGATAGGTTGGAAAGGAAGCGGGAATGGAGGTACAGAAACAGGCTAAAAAAGACTCAAAAGGGGCAGCAGCCAAGGGTCAAAGGGATGCGGCAAACACCCTTTAGGAAACCGTAAGGCTAAAATATATACCGCAAGATATAACTCAAGATATTAGGAGGAAGCGAATATTAATCATCAGCAAAATAAATACCTTTCTATAACTTGTCAAATTTATGAGGGAAATAAAAGACAACTACTATGTCATAACTAAAGGTTTATTTGCATAGTCTTAAAAACCCAAAGAAGAAAAAAAGGTCTTAAAGGTTGGCCGGGGGTGAGGGGGGGAAGAGAAAGTACATGTGGAAATTCACGTTGCTATCTACAGAGGGCACCAAGTTTTTTTGTTTTTTTTTCTGGCCTCTGTCAGTGATGATAACAAAATCCTCAGTAATATCTACAGCCAAGGTTCAGATAAAAATTAGTGAAAGTGAGATTTAAAAGTTCTAAAGATTACAAGCATATAAGTATATAGAAAGAAATATGAATGGTGGCATCTGGATTTGCTTCATCAAAAGGACTTCAAAAGATGAAAAAATCAGAGAACACTGAAATAAGTACAGAGGACTTTAAAACACACCTCACAAAAGCAAAACTAACACAGGAGAGTACCCTGATGAAAAATGGGAGATCGTAGCATTAACTGATAAAATTGGCGAAAATTGACTGGGAAGCCACCTAAGCATCTCTAAACCAAATTACGACCAGTGTCTGACAACCAAAGGGACATAGTCATCATCAACGTGATCCAGAAATGAATAACGTTCACCATAAAATTCACAAAGTAGAGCTGATCTGGAAAAAGTTATTATGGAAAAGCATGAAATCGCTCAAGGAGAAATAAATTTTACTTTCTCCCAAAATACTGGACATACTGAAGGCTCTGAGGATGGTCTCAGCTGAAGACTAAAGAGAAAGTTAGTCTCAGCTGAAGACTAAAGAGAAAGTTAGTCTCAGCTGAAGACTAAAGAGAAAGTTGGTCTCAGCTGAAGACTAAAGACAAAGTTAATGTAAGATGAGGATATTTAAACATCGCGTTCCTCTTCTCAGGCATCATGTTTCTATCTCTGGAAGCGCCGATGTCTCTGGCTCTTTTCATCAGAAGCTGCTGCTGCTTCGCAATAGTTAATCTCTTACCAAGTTTATGACTTCGAGCTTATCAATCAGTAACGAGAGATGACATTCTTTCGAGATGTCCCAAGCTAGACGGCCACCCTGGAATTATAGGTTCGATTTTCTTACGTTAAAAATGAAATAATTAAATGAAAAACTAAAATGACCTGTGAAAGATGTTGAGGCCTTGGAAAAGAGGCATGCGAGCACAGTTAACTTCCACGCCTTATATAAAACAATACCACTTGAACTTTAAATGCATCGCAGAGATCAGATAAGAGCGGCAAAGCTGTAGTAAAAGTGGTTTCGCAAGCAAGCATCACATTTTTCAAACCAGCCCCGCACTGTACCTTATTCCACCATGTAATGGTTTTATTATTACCTGTGAAAATTCAGAATTCAAAAATATTAAAACAACAAGAGCGTCATGACGTCGTCGAAATCATACCTCAACTTCCAAATCATGACAGAACTATTTCCCTGCCTTTTTGACCTCGCAACATTCGCATCCATAACAACAAAACTTCCATTTATCAGGAATAGTAACGCAAGGCAAAAGATAACACAGATTCCCGTATCAACGATTCCGCACCAGCCATTTTCAAAAAGATAAATTATACAGGTCTTTTGCGGCCGCACAGTGAACTATAATGGACGGTTGTTATGCTTTCCTGCCAAAACTTTTGATCATCGGCATGTTAACGGTTTTTTAAAAATCAAAACAACGCTAAACTTCAACTTATTTCGCTGGTAAATTTTTCTGGGATTCCAATAATTCTCGTTACTTTTTAGTAATATTACTGGTCTATTTTACATACATATAAATATAAACACACACATATATACATATGTGTGCCTGCCTTTGTGTAAGTAAAAACGAATATATATATATATATATATATATATATATATATATATATAATATATATATATATATACACACACACACGCATGTTTGTATGTATGGACCATCGACGAATGGTCTCATGTTTGTCATTTTTTTCACAAGCTGTGTTTTAAGAGATATATTTCATATTCATAATTGATCCCTAATCCTCTTTTCTTGCCGAGAGCGACCAGAATGGTTGACCAGCAGCGCCAGTACACAGTAAATGTAGTTGTAGATGTTGTGCAATTGGAACTTCTATAGTTCAAGCGAAGATGCAATGTACTATTACCTTAGAACAACTGTCCATGTATTTTATAATATCCTTAAACTTCTGTCTATTAATGAATTAATTCGTCAATTTATTTTATCTTTTCTAATAACTGAGCTCTTTTGTCTGTGTTTCCTATTAGACTCTGTTACTTCTTTCACATGCATACCACATTCTTTGGAAGATTGCATTTCAAGTCAGTGGGGCCTGTATGCTTGTTCCAAATAGGTTTTATCTTTTAATAATAATAATAATACTATAGCTAAAAAATATCCACAATTATATATTAAAAATATAATTCTATGTAAAAATATAGAACAAAGACTTTCGAACACCTGAACGGTGTTCCTCATCAGTGTAACGATAATGTAACGTTAACACAGGTGTTCGTAAGTCTTTGTTCTATATTTTTACACAGAAATATATTTTTAATATATAATTGTGGATATTTTTTAACAATTTGTTTTCACGAAACTGAATTTCTTAACAATAATACTATACGTATGAATGACTGATATGAAAGATCACTGCATTCCCAACGATCTATCACGCAAAAACTTATCATATACAGCCACTGTCCAAAATGTCGACAAAAATGCTGGCGAGAAAGAGATAGAGAGACTTTTACAAAAATCGGCCATAGGTTTCTACTTTTCTACCTTACTCTGCTAAATATACTTGTATGGTAGATGACCTGGGTCCTAAAAATGAGCGACGCTTCAACTCATTTGTCAACCAATAGCTCTTGCTACTACAAACAGATGTGGAAAAAGTTAGGGCTCTGTTTTCATCACCAAACCACACTTGTAGTCGTCACCTTTCAAAGATTGTAGAACGGACATCATTTACCATCCTTTATTAATAATTCTGAAAGAATCTCATACACGACAACAGTGTGATACAAAAATAACTAGTCATATTCCCCTAATTTAAGCCCTTCATCCAGTCCCACTCATGGCGCTCGTGGCGCTGCTGGCGTGAGGATGAATTTGCTCTTCCCAAGTTCTACCTGTCTTATTTCCTTCTGCTAAAAAGAATTTTCATTGTTTTTATAAATTCCCTTTGAAGACTGTTATACCGAACAGATAATATTACCGACAGCGGACTGAATTTCTTTTGGTTAGAGTGATTCAATGAATTTCCAACTGAACTTTGTTCAAAACTTTAAATTTAATACGAACTAGCGTAAAGTAAACCACACCCTGATTTCTACAAATGATGTCGTTATATAAGGTAACAATAGCTCTTCTCACATGTGTGCATATATAAATACATACAGACAAACATATATGTATGTATATATACTTGCATGTATAATATATATGTATAACATATATATATATATATATATATATATAATATATATATATATATATATATATATATTAGTTTATGCCACTGACAGATTTAATAAAAAGAGGCTCCTCCCTCGCTCAGATTACTATCATTAAAATGACATACGGTTTCCTTCCTTTATCATCAATATTTATTACCTTTAACAACGAGCTTGATTTAGATCCCAAGTAGAGCCTGTACAGCAGCTTGAGAATCTTATCCTCTTTAGCATAAGCAATTCACTGGCAGGTACAATAAAGAATTAAGAATAAATGTAAATAGAGCCAGAAAGTAGAAGCAGATAATGGAGACATTTCATGACATTCCATGTTAAAATCCAACCTGAGAGAGAGAGAGAGAGAAGAGAGAGAGAGAGAGAGAGAGAGAGTTTCAATATTTATTGCCCTTTGAGGTTGTCATCAAGCAATACCCGCTGAATGCCATCGTCGTCGACGCCGATAGAACTTCGATCGTCCTCACCATCGCCCCCTCCTGTACTTTCACCGTCCCCTCCTCTCCTCTCACTTTAGGGTAACGCCCCCTTCCCCCCAACCCCCCCTATCCCTTACTCCCTTGAGCTACTTTGTCCCCCAACCCACTTTCATACATATCCAAAAACCGAAATGATTGTAAAAACCAACCTTCTTCTCCCGGCCCTCTACTCTTCTACACATCCAGCCAAT
Source organism: Macrobrachium nipponense (assembly GCF_015104395.2). Classification (NCBI taxonomy): domain Eukaryota; kingdom Metazoa; phylum Arthropoda; class Malacostraca; order Decapoda; family Palaemonidae; genus Macrobrachium; species Macrobrachium nipponense. The sequence goes on along the minus strand of NC_087213.1, from coordinate 71,984,974 downwards.
GACATCTGCACCCCCCCCCAAAAAAAAAACAACAACACCCCCTCACCTTAATATTCTCCCTCTCTCAATCTCTTCTCCCGATCAGCAAAAGCAACCCCGTAGCTCCATTGAAAGTCCCACCGGAATATTCTCTTCTCTGCCATGAATCTCAGGTACTGCTTTTGAGGGATTCTTTCCAATGATTCAGCATTTAAATTCGATGTGTTGGTGACATTCGTTTTGAAATTCTTTTTTTAGTTTTTTTTTTCCTTTCAGGCCTTGTGAAGTTTATTCTTTGTACTGAAATTATCATAAATAGAAAGATAGCAAGCAGTTCTCTCTCTCTCTCTCTCTCTCTCTCTCTCTCTCTCTCTCTCTCTCTCTCTCTCTCTCTCTCTCTCTCTCTCTCTCTCTCTCTTCTCTGTGTAATAACACTAGAGGGGCGAGAAAGTTCATAAAAACAAAAAGTTACGTCACAGAAGTTGGGCCAAATGTAATGGCATTCCTAGAAAACCAGGCAGCACCACCAAGAGTTTTGTGAGCACTCCCTCCTCTAATTCTTAGTTTCGCAAGACAAAGAAACCCACAATATCAGCGAGTTAATTGAAGTCAGAGGTTTACATTCTGGCTCGTACCTCAACCTGAAATATTCAAGGGGCCAAATGGTCCATAATAAATCTACTTCCAACGAAATTAATAGCAAAGGTATACGAGACCGTTTTGACATGTAATTCCGCGACGATACCGACTCCAAGAGACTCCTCCCAGTGAAACGAATACTTGGATAAAAAGTAATTATAGTTTGAAAACAAGACAATAAGAACGTTATTACATATTGTGCAACTACAGCTTACTTTTACATCCCTCAAAGGAATTTTCAAGGGGAAAACGAGGCAGACCATTTGATAAGGTGGAGGCGAGATGAATATTGATGTACACGTTGTCGCTGCTGTAGAAGTGGTGGTGGTGGTGGTGGTGGGGGAAGACGAGGAAGAGGAGAGGGATGTTTTTGGAACACAAACAACAACCAAATCATTAATACCTTTTGGAGTCACCATTACAGTGCACCACCTGGTATGCACTTACACAAATACATGAACACACACAAACTTAAACTTAACTTACATATATAGATACACACACACACACACACACACACACACATATATATATATATATATATATATATTATATAATGTATTTATGTATGTATGTATGTATGTATGTAAACATATATTCATATATATAAGTATAATGAAAGTAATGAAAGTAACATACCAAATTACATACACAAAGCAGAGGAACGGCAGAAAAAAATGCACCTAAAGATTAGATTTTTATCGGAAGTCCAGAACAAAATCATCTGACAAAATTCAGATTTCGATATAAAGAGGCATCTGAGTAAAACGACTTGCATGGCTGAATTAAAAAATACCAAGCGGGGAATCTCATACACGACGAATTTCCCAATGAATTGTGCGTACACTAACCGATAGATTCTCGATTTATCATATTAATTAAAGCATATCTACGCCTTCCCATATAATATCTGGATTGCTTACAGTTCTTATGAGCTACGCAGAGAAGGCGTTTTGAAATCATATTTGGATAAGACAGAGCAATGTTTGGACTGCGTTAGAGCGATATCACAAGCAAGCCTGCAAGCTTGTTTTGCAAGCACAACCCACAATGCTTAGCATAAAAACAAAGGCAGCTGGTATTGACAATGCTTATTTAGTCAGATCCGAGCGTAAACCTGCCTGCCCTAATTAAATTGCCTTTCTCGGTTACACGTCGTCCAGTCCTCGTGGAATTTGTGAATCTTCGTTATCATAGGGCAGCGTAACAGGCTCCAATTAAATTCTTAAATAATTTAAAGAACCAAAAATAATTTAGTAAAAATAGTCAATTTGACTACATGGCCTTTCGAACCCGTAGTAATATTAGAGAAAAAACGCTTTCCAAATAAAGATATTCAAATTCGAGTTAACGGCCCCTAATTTGCATATTTTCCATTAGCATGTGTCCCTTAGGTTTTCTTGTTTGGCAATGAAAAAAATAAAAGCAAAAAAAGCCTTTATAGGGAAAGGAGCCAAGTTATCTAAAATACAATAATCGCTATCAGTGCATCTCAAGGCAAAAGACGCAAAGGGACACTGTGATATTTCACCATTCATGTCTTAATTAACCCAGTGGGTCCTGGTCTTACCGGTATCTTACCATCCACAGATCTCCAGCCTCCCGTCTGGCAGATCTGACTAAATTGAAGGACAATATCCAAGTCAAGTCAAGTCTTCCAGCTTCTTCGGTGCCCCGGGGTGAGGCAAAGTACATCGCCTTGGAGGGTACATGTCTACCCCACCTTCCCACCCTTCTTTATCATTATTTCATCTACAAATGGAACTTCTGTAATTTCCCTCATGGTATCATTTGTTCACTCTATCCAGTCACTCGACTTAATATTTCTCTTAAAGATTTATTCTCAAAACTCAGTTTAGAGTAACTGAGAGGAAATGAAACAGAAGTATAAACTCACTATCAACGACAGACAAAAACAAAATAATCAACAGAGCAGATAATGTCAACATGAAATTAGTTCCAAAAGAGTCAGGCCTATAGGATCTGGTTAAAAGGTCAAACAGGGCATCACATCTCAAGGACTACGAGAAGAGGATTGCTGAAATCCTCAGACTGAATGAAGGAAAAGAATTACCGTGGACGAGATTAAGGGCTAGAAGATATAATTATAAACAGAAGGTCATAGGACTAAAATCATCAAATGAACACTGACGATGAAAGCAACAACTATCATCAGTCAAAAGCAACATTTTGTAAATCTTTCATTTCTAAAAATGTGTACATAACAAGCAGAAAACAGGAGCAATTTCACTTCATGGGTCAGCTTATCCTGTTAATATAATAATAATAATAAAGTATTTATATGTATAACGTTTAAGAAATTTGTTAACAAAAGATTTGATGGGGAAAAATCTACAAATCTAGTGATTTTAATGAGACATTTGTATGGATAGTTTGGAATCGAAGAAAATAAATCGGTACGTGACATTCATGAATGGAAACAATTTTGTACAGCATAAATCATAAATAATCTGCTTAGAAAATGGTCTGGATTTATATTAGGACAGCGCAGTTAGTTTTGAGAGATTACAAAACTTAGCTAAATGTAGACGGGAGAGAGTACGTTGGGATACAACTATTTCTTAAACAAGGCAATTTCCGATTTCCTTTCAAGGGATTGTGAAAAGAACTTAGGAAAGTGAAAAGTTTAAAGGATAAGAAAGGGAGTTTGTCATTAAAAGGTGACAGAGTTGCTATTTGGAGATGATACAATGTTAGTTGGCGATTATAAGAGCAGCATCTCAAGTGGTGTATTTCATGAATTAAGGTCACACATGTGAATGTCAGTTGAGGAAGGAGGAGTGATGCTGTGGACTTTGACAGCAGATGACTCCAGCAGGTATTTAAGCGTAAATGTTGCAGATGATGATAAATTTAAAGAAGAAGCTGTAGTAAGAAGAAAAATAAAGTCTACATTCTACAGAAGTTGCGGTGAACGTTCTTTAAGCACGAAAATGTAAAACCTGCTGGCCGAAACTTTACGGAATGGATGGAGAACAACAAAAATGAAAGGAAACAGAACCAGATGAAGTAATTCTTAAAATGAGACAACAAAGAAACATTCCAGCCTAATGTTCATGTACGGTTGGAGGTGCAGTAGATCACTTGTTTCATAATAAGGCAAAAACGTTCCAAAAGCTGTTTATGAGAAACCAAAAGTCGTTGAACGAGTCATGGTTTTCCTCCCCACAGCTAAAAGCTCCACTGCTGATGACAACAAAAGCAAGAAATTGACAATATTTGACTACAAAAAGCAATGGAATGAAACTTGCAGCAACATTCTGCAGCAATTGCAATTTTCTCTTTCTCTCTCCCATGACTGCCAAGTTACAGGAAATGTTATAGTTGAATGAATAAAATTGCTGCAGTTGAAACGGTAGCAGTAAATAAGCATGTATTTATTATCTTAATTACACCAATATAAACGGCCATGAACTGGATGGCAAGATACTATGCTGCTGATATTACCTTTTTATTGGGCAGGAAACAATAAAAATATTTCTCTTTTTTTCCCATGGCAAATAACCTTTTCTTGTTTACTTGCAACCAAAACTTGTTTACATTTGTATACGCAAACACACTTATTCATGTTTGTTGTGAGCTGGAAAATTGGTGCAGTTTTAATTTAAACTGCACGAAATCACTTTTTATATTATGTCATTCACCTTTCTAAAAAAACAACTTTAAAATTATCATTGTTTTTACGTTTTTACTTACTTTATGGATTAGTTGTGAACATTATGAAACCTTCACACCGTGAATCTAAAGGAGTATTAAAAACTGATAAAAAAAAAAGTTGATACCTTTTTATTTTTCAAGTAATTTTTTCCATACTCAAAAAAATAAGTGAGAAAAAAAAATTTGGCAAAAAAGCTAATTAGCTTCACTTGCCGGCTTGTTCCCCGTGCGAATTCGGCAGGAAATTGATAATATGCAACGGCAATTCTTTACATATATTACATCCCCCTAAGCCTTACTTTCGCTAAAATTGTAGTGTGGTGGGTCGGGATGGGAGAGGGTGTTAGTGAATTGTAATGGGTGAGGGGGGCGGGGGAGGGGAGTTGATTATCATTCAAGGATTATCCGTCCTTTTCCTAAATTCCATGGTATGATTGCTCAGAAGAATTATTAGAATCATTCACTATTAAATATTATAATTATCATCGGTACCAAATTATTTTTATCACTATTATCAAATGGACCCCACTTTCCTCACTTTATTCGCTCTCCCTACTCTTACGCACACTTCTCTTACATAGTCATAATTCCATTTTGAGTACACAATGGCCAAGCTTTCTTTCCAAAACAATTATCAACTTTCATATCTCCCGCCTTTCCATTCTGCTCCCCTTTCCTCTCCTTTCACTGCCATATTCCCCTTGCGCGTATCTCTCCTTCCATGTTCTCTCATGTTCGTTCCCTTTTCAATCTCCTCCTCCATGTTCCATATCCATATAGGGTCTGGAAATGCTATGCCGTACAGGGCGAGGAACGTCACCCTTAAAAAGGGTAGCTTATCATTTCCTTTTCGAGATGAAAACTTCGTGGCGTTGAGGTTCTGCCCAGCTGTCAGAATGCAGGGACTCTCTCTCTCTCTCTCTCTCTCTCTCTCTCTCTCTCTCTCTCTCTGAGTGTGGTTCAAAAGGTAGCTCAGTGCATGTGAATTTGGCAACCGAAATTTGGATGGGAAACGCTGCAGTTTGGATATGGGCTAACGTGATGTAAAGTAGTTCAATAAAAGTGGAAATTATTATCGCAAAGAAATTGCGGTAAATGAGAATCGATGGAAGAGGGAACCTAACCAACGAGATTAACCTTGGGCCAAATCTTATTGGTTTTCGATACCGTTAGGGTTATATATTGACATGTATGGGAAAAATTAATGAGGCCTCGGCCTCCCGTTTTGCAGAATTACAAATGCCTTTCAAGAACTTGGTCCAAATGTCTATGGGGTAAAGAAGAAAAAGCAGGAATTGAAAAATTAAAGCGACAGAGAATATGGTCTGACTTCGAACAAGAAGACAAAACGTTAAAAAAAAAGAAAAAAAATTTAATTAAATTTATTTCCAGAATAAGCTACTGTCTATTTTTGATGGGTGGTTATGAAAGTCAAAGGCTACAAAGTGAGCAAAAATAACCACAAATTAGAGATAAAGATAAAAATATATTAGTCGAATAATAAGTCGGCGAATGCTGACTTTTCTTTATGCAAGAGAAAATAGCACGTCCAGTAACACGTGGCCTACTGATTTCAGGAGAGATCCTCATTTCAACAAATCTCTCATCACATTAAAATAATGAAATTAGTAATTAAATCAGTAATGAAAATATCTTCTGAATCAAAATGATGTGGCTATCCACCCCTTACATTGCAAAGCTTACAATTAAAAAGCACAAATTATACACAATTAACCCAGCCACTACCTGCTTATTAAACATAATTATATTATGGAGAGTTACAGAAGGGAAATTATTTACATCCAGCTTATTTAGGTTATGTTACGACCAGCACCACCATTCATTGAAGAAAACAGAGCATTAATGTGCTGTCAGCTAAAACACATTACACAAACACCCACACCTACTTATGTGTTATACGTGTATATAGCTACCTATATATACTAGTATGTATGTGTGTGTGTATGTTGTGTGTGTATACTATATATATTATATATGTTTATATATATTATATATAGTATATATTATGAATTGATATATATAGAGAGAGAGAGAGAGAGAGAGAGAGAGAGAGAGAGAGAGAGAGAGAGAGAGAGAGAGAACGACTCTTATTAAGCAGTTGCAACCCGACAAAACCACTAACCTAACACCGCAGTCCGTATCATCACCTCTCTCTCTCTCTCTCTCTCTCTCTCTCTCTCTCTCTCTCTCTCTCTCTCTCTCTCTCTCTCCAATTTGAAAAGATATCCAACACGATATAACGCTGCAGCAATTTCATCTTCTTTATTTTCTTTAATCTTACCTAACTGCATTCACTCCTGCAACTCAATCCGTTTCTTTTCTTTCCTCTATTTTTCCCTTTCGCTTGTTTATACAAATTTCATTTTTTTCTCGTAGCCTCTTATTCTCTCACAGCAATTCCATTCGCGCAAAAAAAACGCATTTTTTTTTAAAGACTTTTCCTTCAATAGTACGGATTACGGATTACTACGGCTTTCAGCCATACAAGTTCCCTTCGTTTTGATAAGACACTTTTACACTGTCTTCAGTAAGTGAAAAAATATACTTTAAACGGCAATGGATGCTGGTTTACAAACTCTTGTTTTAAATACATTTTTCTATCTCACTGCGTGTTTCAAGTATTCAGTTGAAATACGAAGATAAGCAATGAATAAAAAAATAAATAAATACACCGCACACACATATATATGTATATATATGTGTGCGTGTGTATACTCTTCACATTTTTTATTATGAAAAAAATTGATTCATTCAACCAAGTTTGAAAGCTATCTGTTGACATGTAACTAAATATTAGTTATTGAATATGCACGATTTCGCAATTTCACACTACGACCAGATATCTGCACCTAGGAAAAGGGGGAACATCATAGATGGAAATTAAATAAAGTATTGTGAAAAAATAATTCTACCATATCAAAATTACTTGGAAACTGAATCATTCATTGATGAAGTTGACAGGTTCCATCCACCACCCACCCTAATCCCATTCAGAACTGCTCCTGCGGTTACAACATCTACTAAGCGTAATAACAGCTCCTAAAAAATTGATGCGCCCATTACAGAGTCGGTTTATCGTGCCTGAATGATGATGATGATGATGGCATAGTTGTATGCCATCCTTAAAAAAAAAAAAAAAAAAAAAAAAAAAAAAAAAAAAAAAAAAAAAAAAAAATCACCCTACTAGTAGCCCCTTCCTCATTTAGTCGACGGACGATCACCTCTTAAAAGGCAATGGACTCATCCCTCCCCTCACTATACGATCGGCCTTCCTTCTGCCCTTTTCTGTATCCAGTGATCTCCTCACTATTAGCATCCATTTCCGACTCGAAAGAAAAATGCTAAAAAAGATTATATATCTGAAACAACCATTTACACCTTTCCTTTACTTTCTTTTATCATACTTAAATTGATCTCACTTACCCCATCCGACCCCCTCTTTTTTTTACTATTAATATTTCTTGGATACTATGACAGTTTAACATCCGGTAAGCCCTTGCTTTTACAGATCTAACTTATTTTGTTTTTGAAAAACGCTAACAACTCCATAACATTTTGTTTCAATTGACTTTCCGTTTCCTCTTCTGAGTTAGAAATCCAAAACTTACACATTCATGTTTTTTAACAATGTTTACAGACACGAAACGCCCTTTGTCATTGTACTTTTAATTTTCGTAATATGAAAAAATGACCGTACTTCCTTTATATCAAACTCACTAGAGCATCCTATATTATTCGCATAGCGTTCCTATACCTTTAACTGTCACAGTTAAGGTTTTGTCGACCATCAAGACGGTATTCTTCGACGCAAGATAAAACATTGAACGACGCACAGGCGGCTATTCTCGTCATACTGGTTACGTCACAAGTAATGCTCTACATTTTCAATGAGGACGTAATTACGTTCAGCATCCAAGGTTTTGCAGGTCGCGTGGAACCTTGGCTAAAGCCTCGCCTTCATAACCTGATCATTGGTTCTCACTTATTTAAGTTGGCTTGATACGACGGAACGTGCTATGGACCTTTTCATTTCTTGTCTCATTAAAAGTTGATCTTCCAGGTTTTAGCAATTCCTGCGTTGCACCATCCACCACAAATAGATACTGATGAGGGGTCATTTTCATGTCATTCAAAATGCTTCTCCTATTTCAAGTTACATACTTCTTTAGTTCGTTTAGATTATGTAAAACGGTTTCATTCCAATACTAAGGGCCTTGAGCGACTGGAAAATAGAAAAGGCCATTTTATGGTGATTGTGGAATAGCCGTGAGCGGAATACCGCGCCGAGAAAAATGACTGTCATTTTGGTTGCCAGTTCCCCTAGAATATAAATGCACCCGATATCAAATGAGACTGTAAGACACCTACATAAATTTAAAACGTGAGACCTTGTGAAAAAAAAAAATGCTTTCAAGGAATGAAGCTGCATGATCCAATACATAAAACATAAAATATCGACGTCCCTTTGGCCAAGTATTGAGCCACATTTCCATGCCACATCCTTCGTAAAGCACGATCGGACATTACCAGAATATGACCTGACCTGGAGAAGTGATTGATAAGTCTTCCCACTTTTCAGGAGGGGAAGAAAATGGGTCAAGGTGGTTGAAAGATGCAAGATGCTTTGACAGAGAGAGAGAGAGAGAGAGAGAGAGAGAGAGAGAGAGAGAGAGATTTACTGCAGAGAAATTTGGAGGGAATAAGGCGAAGAAAGGGGCGAGCAGCCAGCATCTTGGCAGCAGATATGAATATCTTGTTTATTCCGGCACCGTTTCTGGTTCCACTAAATTAAAACCAAAGGGGATGAGGAACCTACAAGGGTCGCAGTATGTATATCCACCAAATTTCTCTCTCTCTCTCTCTCTCTCTCTCTCTCTCTCTCTCTCTCTCTCTCTCTCCATGAAACCAAGAAAATGATCTGCCTGGGGAGTCCAATGAGGCTGTTCGTTTACCTGAACATCCTTAATAACGGGAATCCCTCACTCACTACGCCTGGCAAATCATTCGTAGATGGGCATGAATCGTGATAATGGCGAATGAAGGGGGGAAATAAGAAGGCAGAAAAGGGAAAGGGGGGAAAATAAGAGGGCAGAAAAGGGAAAAAGAAAAGGAACGAGAAAAGACATTTCAGTGTAAGCAGTTTTAAAATAATGGTCTGATAAAAATTCTGAACGGCTGCCAACGCAGTTATGCTGTATTAGCTCTGGTGCAATTTCGCAGAGCAATATTAAACAGTTTTTACCTAAAAAATATCTGTAAAAACGACTGCTGTTTACAGTCACTACTGCGTTTATATTCGCTACTCTGTTGATATTCACTACAGCTCTCTTGTAAGTATAATCATTTGACGGTTACTCAGTGGCTTCAACGTAAAAAGAAGTCTTTGATTACAAATTAACAGATGTCGACAAGGAACAAACTTCTTTTTCAACAGAAATCAATTTCATCAAATGTCAACCTGACAATAACAAAATATTTAGTTCATTTACAATTACAATGGTCCATTAATTTATCAACTCTTCAACACGGAAATAAAATTTCTGTTTATATGATATACCACTGACATATTCTATTTAAATAAATTCTTTTTCAGCAGAAATTAATTTCATTCAAATGTCAACCTGGCAATAACAAAATATTTAGTTCATTTACAATTTACAATTACAATGGTCCATAATCTATCAACTCTTCAATATGGAAATAAAATTTCTGTTTATATGATATACCACCGACATATTCTAAATAAATAAAAGTGATAACTTAATTCACACATGAATAAAACTATACTTGTTTAGTGCACATGTAACACATTCCACTTCAAATATGAAACCGTTCACAGCAAGTGACAATTTCACAGTCATTCACTATCCCGAACGCAACAAAAAACCCAGAGGGCTTACAGACTTCTTCATGAACTGACTTTCTCCGCATTTTTAAGACTGCAGAAGACCGCAAACAGAGTAATTAGGTCCAAAGCCATTATCAGTAAAGACGTGATCTTTGGTCACCTGTGATCAAGATTCGCAGGACGTCTCATCGATCTAGCGTAGAGACCCATAAAAACAAATTATCCTCTATAAGACGAAGCTTTTTTCAGTAAATCCTTTTTTCTCTTGACTGGCATTACAACGGATAACACGAATACACGGCAAAAACTGTTGCTTAACTTTTGAATAGAGCATTTTCACATTTTACACCTGGTCAAAGTTCAATTACAGTAAATGCCTTTGGAACACACACACACACACACACACACACACACACACACACACACACACACATATATAATATATAATATATATATATATATATATATATATATATATATGTGTGTGTGTGTGTGTGTGTGTGTGTGTGTGTGTGTGTGTGTATAACGACAATCTATTATTCAACATCCGTGGAAAATGTTATTTACTGGCATTCTACAAATATTAGACCGTAAATATCGTTTAATATCCAATTCAGTAAAGCTCTGGAATAACTTACACCCAAGGAGAATTATAACTGACAAGTCTTTCGCCACCAGCAAGATTTGAACGGTTGCATGATTTACAAAAAACATTAAGTTCCTCGTTGGCCGAGTGGATTTCGCGCTCGGCTACCAATCCAGTGGTCCGAAGTTCGAATCTCGGCTTGGCCAACGTGGAACCAGAGGAATTTATATCTGGTGATAGAAATTCATTTCTCGATATGATGTGGTTCGGATCCCACAATAAGCTGTAGGTCCCGTTGCTAGGTAACCAATTGGTTCCTAGCTACGTAAATAATATCTAATCCTTCGGACCAGCCCTAGGAGAGCTGTTAATCAGCTCAGTGGTCTGGTAAAACTAAGATATACTTAACTTTTTAACAAAAAACAATAAACCACTGAGCTATTAAGTAATGTGTATGGTGAAGTCGACTATGCTCTCCATATGCCTGTCAAATTCAAGTTATTTAATTAGAATCAATATCAACACAACTCTACCATGAAAGCTCATAGGTAAGTCTATAACACTAATAATTATGAGTCTTTATCACATATACACGCGTGACTTTTTTATCCACAAATATTAAGCTACTAATCTCTTTTCAGATCCAATTCACTATACCTTGGGAATAACTTACTCTTTGGGTGATAACTGTATATATATAAGTATTGGCCTTGTGGTGTAATCGGTTGTAGTCTGGTCTAAAAAACGAAAGGTCCCAAGTTGGGCTTTAGGAATAAAATAAAGCGAGCTGATAAGCTTCAGTTGACTTTCTTAGAGAAGTAAGAACTGTCGGTCGTCTGAAATGTTGCTGCATACTTTACCCTTTCTCTCCTCCGTGATGTAAATTCCTCCACTTTACACAACCTACACTTTGCCACCTGCCGCCTCCTGTTTCTCCTCGATTCCTATAAATCTATACTTTGATAAAAACCGAAGCTATCAGTTTCTCTGCTTTTGACGGCATTCTTCCTTCTCATCTTCCATTTTTTTTTCTGCAGGCATAAATTATGAAATTCCACTTGATCGTCCGGCCTGTGTGCCTTCCCATGATCAATTATTTTCATTATTCCAAGGACGCGAAGCCTAATCGCCTGGTAACAAGTTGTAACAAAAGGAAATACTTCAGTACCTCACCCAACCAGGTTGGAGCAGCGAGAAAAGATTCAAAAACCAACTGCTTCATTCAGAATATATGCGGTATTCAGTGAATATGTACGGAATGCAACGAAAGGTCCATATTTCTATCTCTCCCTCAAAGCATTGACCTGTACCCACCAATTCCCCCAAAATTCACAGAGGAGGTTATTTATTCAAATTCTGAAAAGAACCGATATTTACTAACCCAGAAGTTACCGTTATCGTAACTATATGACTTTTGCATACTCTCTCTCTCTCTCTCTCTCTCTCTCTCTCTCTCTCTCTCTCTCTCTCCCGTTGACTCTGGCCAATTTCACTTGCAACCTATTCTCCAATTCAAGGCACAACAACTCCCGATCTATTAATATAATCGGAAGGACAAACATTCATAATTACGGAACTACCCATTCTATCCGAATGAATTAGGAAAAAGATGGATGTCATGTTATCGTGTTTCACCGAATGATATTACCTTTCCTCCTGTAGGGTGGCAGATGGCAAAGGGGGATTAACTATACGGTCCGAATTTCATTCTCTCGTGCGCTTCCGTTTCTAACAACGCCTAAATTAAATCCCAAGCCGTAAAACCAAAGGGTGAATTTAGAGTAGTGACACAGAGTAGAGCAGAATATGCAAAACGTAAACTTTAATTCGAGGATCCGAAGAGCACAGGGCTGCCAACACCCATGTGTATACATACAAAGGTATACAACAATATACATTTATTATTATACATACATACATACGTACGTACACACACACACACACACACACACATATATATATATATATAATATATTATATATATATGTGTGTGTGTGTGTGTGTGTGTGTGTGTGTGTGTATACATATATATACAGATATTAAAAAGGAGGGAAGACAGGAGTACTCTTGATTCAACATTAAATTACATATTTATTCCCAACGTTTCATAATCGATGATTACATCATCAGGGGTTCTAGAATTAAAGCCAAAAATTATTGACAGTAATAACTACAGAAAAATACACAAAGGCAAAGTTAGTCTTGAAGGACATTGGGAGTGTTACTATTAATCTCAGCGACCTCAAAATCTATAGATTAGACACTATTATCTGTGGTTTTCGGCTATTTTTATTTTCATCCATTTCCCACCGGTTTCTCCACACACGCCTGCTTTGGTGCCAGTGATGTCTTACTGCCACAGATTTCTTTCCCTAATGCTAAGTTATATGTATACCAAATTTGGTTGAAACTGCTCAGTGCATGTAAAAGAGTATGTGGCACAAACACACAGACACACACACTCACTCACACATACATAAATTTATTTATATATATATATATATATATATATATATATATATATATATAAATATATATATATATAATAATATAATAATAATATATATAGATTCAAGGATGTTATGCATGATACAGAAATGTTTAGGCCAATAGCAAGTAAAAATATTTTGTCATATCCTTCATATAAAAAAACTACAATTATTCATATTTATGAAGTTATAAAACAATTTCGAAACTGCAATGACAAAAATTTTGAAGGATAAAGAAAATAAAAATCCACAAACACATCCAAACATATACTCAGTAGCCCAAACAGTGGCATCAATAATGCATTAAACAAAAACGAGAGAGAGAGAGAGAGAGAGAGAGAGAGAGAGAGAGAGAGAGAGAGAGAGAGAGAGAGCTTACTTTTCCTTTTGAATTTTACGTACAAAAAACCTGCAGTCTTCATCCTACTTGTATTGAGCGAGTCTGCCGATTTCATGGGTAATGCCTCCCAGGGTTACATCAGTTCTGCTTATAGATTAACGATTTGCAAACCTCAGCTGATATCCTAAGTTCTCAAACATTCCATCGGCAATCACGTGTGAAATCTTAGATCGACTTGTTCTTACCAAGAGCTGTGGACTTTCAAATTAAGTACCCTGGTATTTTTGCGCATGAGAAATAAAAGAAAAAACTCCGATATGTCTTAATAACACACACACACACACACAGCACACACACACACACACACATATATATATATATATATATATATATATATGATAATCGAACGGAAAAATTTGCTATTTTACTGTTTCAAAACCATGAACATGCTTCAATCCTAGCTTAATTCATTACCTTTGGAGATATTTATTTCCAAGGCATCGAGAAATAGATATTAAATATCATTAGTGAATGAACATTTGTGCATATATATAATGTCTAAAGAATGAGAGAAAGAGCAGACACAATTTACAAAGCGAAACTCTGAGACGCATTACAACAGACGGAAGAATCTTTCGAAGCTGAGCTCGCGTGAACCTGGCTCAAATTCAGAGCTAAAAATTTATGCGAAAAAGGTAAAAAAAATTGGGAATGAAAGGAAAGAAGACTGCAGAAGATAATTGATTCATCTATAGATCCAAGGAAAGCAGAAGATAAAGATTCTGAAGAGGGATTTGCCAAAAGTTTGAAGAGGATTTGGGTTGGGGGTAGAAGCTTGAGGGGGGGGGGGGAAGGGGCAGCGGCGTTACCGAGGGGAAGGAGTGTGAAGGAGAGGGGGATGACCCTGATGAAGTAGGAGGAGGAATTCGAGGGACAGGAAGGGGAGATGCGTGTGTGTGTGTGTGTGTGTGTGTGTGTGTTGTGTGTGTGTGTAGGGTGGGGGGGGGGGGGGGGGGGGGGGGGGGGGGGGGGGATCAGCGAGGGAGGAACGTGAGTATGGGAAAGGGGCATCAGAGCTGAACAAGAAAAGGATTATGAGAGGAAAGGGATAAATGTGCGGGGGGGGGGGGGGGTAGGGGGGGGGGGAGATGACCTTGGAAAGGAAGAAGGGGGAAACGATAATAAAGAAAAGTCGTAGGACAGACTATAGTGGAGTTAGGATGGTAAAGAGAGAAAAGAATGATGAGAAAAATGGAGAGACGAACTACCAGGAAATGGAAGTTAAAAATTCTTCACCTCGCCTGGCGGACGACATAAATGCGATCTGGTGTTTGCCAATCAGTATGTAAACGATACACTGCGCGTTTTATGCCTTTCAAAGTCGTAAATTCATTTCGAATACTTTCATCATGGCCACTTTTCAACTTCATTTCGCCCAATTTTTGCAACCACTTTGAAGGTAGAAGGAAATTATAAAAATAAAAAACGCATTTTCGGTGGAAAAAACATATGAAACTGCATGAATGATCTGAAGCTATCTACACAAACTGTGTGTGTATGAGAGAGAGAGAGAGAGAGAGGAGAGAGAGAGAGAGAGAGAGAGAGAGAGAGAGAGAGAGGGCATTCATAGACTGAATCAACCTTAAGACTTTGGACTGTTTAGTCATGAAGATATCAATTTAACACAGAAAATATGGTATGGTTTAAAGTGCAAATGGTCTGAGGCTGAATATGAGAGAGAGAGAGAGAGAGAGAGAGAGAGAGGAGAGAGAGAGAGAGAGAGCGTACTTCATCAAATAGTGACATCCATGAAAAACTGATAAAATCGGAGCGCGAAAAAGCATGATTAACGTTATCATTTTTACTCCGGACAGATTACTGATTCACGAAAGAAATAGAAGCTTGTGTCACTCCCAAGCAGTTATTGATTCAAATCAATCTAATTAGTCGTTTTTATACTTGCATTGCAGTGTTCAGTTTTATGAGCAAAACGTACAGTGAAATATAAAAAGCCATGAAAAAAGACTCTCCCAAAAGGATTTTCTGAACCTGATAGATTGCGCTTTAGGTCAGAGGTCAGCAAAGGTCAAACAAAGCTCGTATCTCATTGTAATGCATCATACAATAAGAACAGGCGCGGTATTTAATCATTAAGCCGAGGAGGTGTTTGATCAAGTAACACAGAGCTCCCGGGGTAACAGAAACCGAAGACGGAAAGTAAGATCAAGACAAGATAGCCCCTTTCGCTTCGAACTGCAGATTAACCTTCGTCTTCCTTCGGTGAAATAAATCAATACTCTTTGATCCATAGACGCCAGTAGATCATGACGGTTTACATGAACTGAGCTGATCCGCTTTAACTGGAGTGAGCTCGACTGCATTCCAAGAAAACGCTTATTCAGGAAATAAATCCGTTTGTGTGTGCCGTGTTACCTTAGCTGATCTCTCGAGGCCCTTAGCCCTAGTCCCATAACAAATAACAAAGAAGCACCCATACAATAAAAAAACAATCGAATTTCCTATACATCGTGCAGGAAACTCTTAGCCGCGGACCATGAAACTCAGCCACTATCTGGTGGTGGCATGTGTTGTTGGTGCCTATAGCGGTGCCAGAAATACGAGGATGGCTGCTAACTTTAACCATATCAATTAAATTAAAAAAAAAAAAAAGACTAACGAGGCTGGAGGGCTGTCATTTGGTATGCTTGATGGTCAACATACCAATTTGCAACCCACTAGTCTCAGTAGTTTTTAAGATCTGAAGGCAGACAGAACAACTGCCGTCAGACAAGGCAGACAAACAACGACATGACACACAAAACGCAGGGTTCAGAAATCATCAACGCCTTTAACGGCAACAATAAGACTGGCATACGGAAAACTGAGATAGCTCACTGTCACCAGCTGTGGGATCATAAAATAACATAATGTTCTGGAGAGAAGATGCAGGCTTACTTGTGGGAGCGCTGAGTAAGACAAAATGTTGAAACTAACTATTGGAACGATATAGGGATATAGGCGGATATAGTATAATACTTACATATATATATATATATATATATATATATATATATATATATATATATATATATATATATATATATATTATACTAGCCGGCACCTATATCCCTAATATATCGTTGTTATTTTTCATCGTAGAAGAAAAGTCAGAGCCTATTTGGAATCCTTGTGAAAGGATCTAACAGAATAATGTTTGTTTCTTTACAACAAATATTAAAGAAGTTAAATGGCCGGATATTCGGATCAAAACGGTACCCGGATTGAGAGCAATACCCTAATATCATCGTCGTTTTCCACCGCACAAGAAATGTAAGAGTGGAGACCTTCTGAAAAGGTCCATCAGAATAATGCTAATTTTTTCTCTGTAAATAATAATATAGAAGTTAGCATGGCCGGTTGTCCGGATCAAACAGCACCCACTTGAAACCATCACCAATAAAATCTACATAAATGGTCCGACTTTGGTTCAATTCGGTCCAGTAGTTTCCCCGTCTATAAGGTATATACATACATACATAATCAACCGGGTCATCCTCTCTCTCTCTCTCTCTCTCTCTCTCTCTCTCTCTCTCTCTCTCTCTCTCTCTCTCTATAGATATATATATATCTATATATATATATATCTATATATATATATATATTGTTGTTATTATCATTATTATTATATTATTATTATTATTATTTATTATAATAAATAGAAGACTCAGACAACAACAGCCGTTAAATTATCAAGTTGCCAAAAACGAAATATAATAAGTAATGTGTTAAAAGTAAGCGGTTATATTTTCACCGTCCAGGCCATCTGGAAGAAGATTCATGATTCATTACATGAATCACAATACACGTTTAATTTGTTCCTCACTGTCCAAGAATTATCCAAGTCCAGCATGACAGTTTACTGTACGGAGTCGTACAGTAATCCGACTAATCCCATCAGTGACTATGTTTCTTTCATTGTACGTCGACACTATGGAACACACGACCAGTTTCATGAGTTCCATAAGCTTTTTCTTTTAAGCGGCAAATCATAGTCATTTTTCAGTCTGAAGCACAATCTACTTTTCCAGAACCAGTTCTTCTTTTATGAAGTCAATGAAGAACAAGGCTATCAGGCGACCAATCTCGTTGGGTATGAATAAAACAATAGGTGCCTTCTATTAAAAAAAAAAAATATATATATATATATATATATATATATATATATATATAGGTATATATATATATATATATATATATATAATATGTATGTATTTTAAATGTACGATGAAATCAATCTTTCCCTTTCTCCAAATAGAAATACCATGCTTCCCCGCATGTTTATAGCTCGTGTAAATCTCACTTTATTTATCCATAAGGGTGATATGTTGTCTATGATAGGGAAAGGGGTAAGTCTATCCCATGGAAATCCGCCCCATCACTGCCAATACATTCCAGAATTTATTAACAGACACGGATCTATCTCGCACGTTATGGGTATCAAATTCTTCGGGTATTTCCTTAGAGAGAGAGAGAGAGAGAGAGAGAGAGAGAGAGAGAGAGAGAGAGAGAGAGAGAGAATAATCACTTCAAAGTGTCAGCGAAACTTTCATGAACGCGCCCCAGTTCACGAGTACACCAACTTTGGTCTGTCACCGATTTCCTTTCAAGTAAGGAATTTCATCCAAATGCAACCCGAAACACGGCTGTTGAGGAGCCTACAACAGGTAAACGAGCCTATGGATCTCCCAACGAGACCCACTGCCCAAAACCCTCATCTATGCATTTAACTGTTACTTGTCATTAAATCTAATCATAACCGATGATGGTATGACATTATGGAATCAATATAAGAAAATAATACTGCTATTAGCCCGGCAATGCTTCATTGACTTTTAATAATGTTAATGCCTTATGTGCAAGGAAGAACTGCTAATTTATCTTAATATTCCAAGTATATGAAAACTGTTGCAAAATATTTGTAAATATTCATTATTCAGACATTATATGCTATTTCAAACTAAATATTTCGCAAGATCACTGGGCTACTTAAAGGAATTGACAACAGAGATATTTTGATCATAAGAAAATTGCTTTCAGCAAAATGAAATCCCAACAACATGGATTAAAGTGAAATCAAATGCTAAATTTGCCTCAAAATAAAAAAACGGGTTGTTGCTTATAATCTTATACCCAAAGAGAAGGGTCAGGGCAAAGGTTTCGCAATAATATCGAATGACACTCTTCGTTAACTGTCCGCTTTCAAATTGGACTGACAACCATTTGTCAGCGAAAACATATTGGTAAACAATTATTGATAAAAAGACTTTCAATACGGGGAACTCGAAGGATAAAATGACTTCCATTCGAAGATATACGAGGACATTGTTTTAAATTCATAAGAAAATAACGGACACTTCAACAATATTGACTGAGTGAATAGTATGAATAGTGTCATGGAATTCAGAAGCGTTTCAGAACTTATATAAAACAAAGAATAATACTAAGTGAACATATTTCTAGTGAAAGATATTTGCACGTCCTGTTTATAGCCCGGTGACGAAGATACATCCTTCCGACACTAAGTTTTCAGTTAGCTCATGTTTTTCCCATTTCTCTGGAAATGAAGAAGGCTCACTTTGAGATCCCTGCCGACTGTGATGGAAGCTAGAAACTAAGCCTAAAATATAATATATATAGATATATATATATATATATATATATATATATATATATATATATATATGTATATATACGCTATATATATATATATTATATATATATATATATAGATATATATATACGTATACGTATATATATTATATAATATATATATATATATATATATATATATATATATAACGTACATATACATATATATATATAATATATATATATATATATATATATATATTTATATATATATATATATATATAATATATTCTATTCTATTTTAGGCTTAGTTTCTAGCTTCCATCAAAGTCGGCAGGGATCTCAAAGTGAGCCTTCTTCATTTCCAGAGAAATGGGAAAACATGAGCTAACTGAAAACTTAGTGTCGGAAGGATGTATCTTCGTCACCGGGCTATAAACAGGATGTGCAAATATCTTTCACTAGAAATATGTTCACTTAGTATTATTCTTTGTTTTATATAAGTTCTGCAACGCTTCTGAATTCCATGACACTATTCATTAAGTCAATATTGTTGAAGTATCCGTTATTTTCGTATGAATTTAAAACAATGTCCTCGTACATCTTCGAATGGAAGTCATTTTATCTTTCGAGTTCCCCGTATTGAAAGTCTTTTTATCAATAATTGTTTACCAATATTGTTGGTATATATATATATATATATATAT
>NC_087213.1:71952537-71960037 GCF_015104395.2 Macrobrachium nipponense | reverse complement strand
CCTTATCGAATTCTTATCCATCGCCCATAAAAACATATTAAAGAGCTCACAGCGCAGATCATCTCTCCTCTAAGGCCACTCACTCTGCAGTGGACATGCCACGCGATTAGCATAGTACCCAAAGACTCTACATCGCTTAGGTCTTCTGCGTTTTTAGCTTTCTCTAAACGAAAGCTATTGAGATGGCTTTGTCTATCCCTCCACACTTTTTCTGTCCGCCCTTGGGTCTTAAAAATTACCGAGGCTAGAGGGTTCCAAATTGGTATATTGATCATTCACCCTCTAATCATCAAATATACCAAATTGCAGCCCCCTAGCCTCAGTACTTTGTATTTTAATATTGGTTAAAATTAGCGATGACCGTGCGTCTGGCAATGCTATAGGACAGGGCACCACCGGGCCGTGGCTGAAAGTTTCATGGGCGCAACTCATACAGCATTATACGCTGTACAAAAAACTCAATTGCGACGAAAATCCTCCGGCGCATTTGTTACTTATTTAATATCGATTTCACTCACACTAATAATAATCAGCAAGGTTATTGCGACGGAGGCAAATAATCAAATCTTCCTGGATAGCCACCAAAAGATAATCATCAAAAGGGGTTCCATCTAATAAGAGTATTCACCTGGGTTCGTTCAAATCTATTTATACGTTATCAAGATAGTTTGTCATCAAACACAGGGATGGGCAAAAGCGTGACCTGTTCCTAACTTGGTTAGCGAAGGCAAATAATGAAGAGTGTAACGAATTACTTGCCTTTCATAACCAGGCAACGTATAAACAAGATTATTATCCACGGCTGCTTTCTTCCATGACTGCTGATGAGCTTCCAGCTTTGAGTCCAAGGAAATTCATGTCAAGTTGAAGTCTCCTGGTCTGCGACACACGATACTATCCGTCACATTTACATAGAAGTAAATATCCCTCTGACCCTCTAATGTGATGTTGACCGGTGATTTATACGTAGTTTCTTTTTTATTATAAACATTTACTGTCTTTGCTTAGATTCTAGCCTTTCGGTTATCAAAGTATATTACAAAAAACCAATAACTTAAGTAAAAGGCCAAAAGATGACCTGAATTTGGCACATGGTCATACTTTGCTGTAAAAAAAATATTCCCCAAAAGATATACCATACATATTTTTGGTTTGCATCAGGCACAACTAAAATTAAATTTTCGTTCCCATAATAAAAATTAATTAGTATGTAGAGTAACCAATGTATTGAAAGCTATATGACCGTCATTTTATAATACTAATACTAACAAAATGCCAAATTAACCACTCCAATAAATCAGAATTTTTTATTTATGTTGTTGACTCGACAGTTTTGTGAAATTCCATGCATGCTTATTAATAACATGCATATTTTCATTATATTGATAATAATAGCTTCAGGGCTCATGCGGAAGAGTGCGCTCCTAGAAACAGCACACACAGTAAGAAAATTGAGGGACTCGTCAGGAGGCAGGATGCAACCCGGATCCCCACACTATAAAACCACCCAGTCGAAAAGGATGAGTGTGATAGACCAAAAAAAAAAAAAAAAAAAAAAAAAAAAAAAAAAAAATTAAATAAATAAAAAATAAATTAAAAAAAATAATCATAATAATAATTACTAAATTTCTTCTTTAAACTCCCCTTCTCATTCTTTTTACAACTAAGCCTAGGGAAGGATACCACAGAGAAGCCCAAAGAAGAAATTAAATGGCCATACCACGGACTGGGCAAATCTAAGAAAACCTACAATTCAGCAACAGAGATTTAAGTGTTACAATATTATTGAGTAGTATATGTCCTTCAATAATAATGAAAGAAATACTGTGATGATGCAAGGCTGACTTCTAACACTATACACTTACTAGCATATTGATCCATTCTTATCATCAAAGTAATTTACCCTAAACAATTTTTGCGAAAGTAAAATGGTTTACATGAACTATCAGACTGAATCTATCATAATAAGTATATTTCCTTTTCAGTAACTTTGTTAAACATAATTAAACATCACTGCAACGTACTGTTCACCACTGAATCCAACGTATGACTTCAGTAAGAATGAACTTAGCTTAATGTATGTAAAGAAATGTTTTTCATTTAACAAGTAAAAAAAAAAACTGAAATGTAATCAATTTTGGGAGACCGTATATTCCCACCAAGGCTCGACAATTAATCCAGCGAAACTTACACTCTTATGTCATTCATTATTTAATCGCTTGCTACCAGACACGGGAATGCCTTTGGTAAATCGGAAAATTTCACGCATAACCGTCTTATGTAATCCCCGAAACAAACAAACAACAAATCGGCACAAACACAACATGAATATCGGAGCTTAGAATCCGCTTCACGAGATTTTCGTAGCATGACCTTTAATGTCAAAAAAAAAAAAAAAAAAAAAAAAAAAAAAAAAAAAATAGAATAATAAATAAATACAAATAAAAAACTTCGCCTTCCGCTATATACCGGAGAGGAAAACGCATTCAATCTCACTCGCGTTTTTCAATCACTTGTATTTTCAAAGGATGTCGCTGTTGCTACCTACCTTCCAGCACTCCGCTTCGCGTATAGCATAAACCGATACCGGAGGCGCAATTTCATTCCTGATAGCAGCGGCAGTTGTTATTAATGGCTGTCGAGCGAAGTAACAGGCATTTCATCATACTCGCGCCGTGTTGTTTTCACGAGGTCTGCCGTGTTTCTTATTTTTGGCCATCTGCCAACCGATGAACTGAAATTTCTCCTCAATGGGAACCTGTTGCACTGCTCCTTTTGAAATAACAGCCTCTGCTCATTTGACCACTCACTTATACTCAATTTATTGGCTTGCAAGCCTCCTTATGACCCAATACAATGACAAACGTGGGCAGACAGCTTTCCGCGTGGAAATAATCATTCCAACATTTCGCTCTAAACTGAACTATCCTTCGTGTGATTAAATAGTGAATATCAAGCTGTTATGAAGGACAAACATTAAATTACTTATTTGTACAAACATCACTTTACTTCTAAAGTTTACTCCTCCGAATTTTCCAGAGCACAGACGCTGTGCTCAAAGGATTAAACGTTATCACATATTTTCATCCAAACTGTGATTCATCCTCATATAAATAAGACCGAAAATTCTTCGAAACTGACAGGAAACCTTCCAAACTAAAGTCACTTCCTCCGAAAATAACTTATCGATGTGCGAGGTTTCACTTCATTAAACTTGAGTCGCCATCAATCTTGAACACTATCCACACTTCAGCAATCCGGATAATTAATGGAGCATTCGATGTCCACATTACACAAGTATGAATTATGAGTGACATCCGAATCCTCTGTTGAAAACTTGTTTGGTATATAAAGCTACGGTCTTCTTGGGGTAGGTAGATGTGTTCGTATTTCCTTTGAAATTTAGGTGTATTTTGGTACCTGAACATTTGTATAAGAATGACTACTCTCACAAAAAGAGTATATGAAGCACATAAATGATCAACATTTTAACCAAACATGAATTGATTTCAAACATCGGCAGACGGTCAATTTTCACATGCAGATATTGCTCAATATAAAGTATTTCCCCCAAATTCTGAATTAATTTCACAACAATATTTCCACTTTTATTGACCGTGCTCCTTGCATCAACGGAATTTTCTGATCGCGACGAAATAGTTCTCTAACCTAAGGGAAACATTCTCAAAAACCTTCAATGAAATTTCATGTTAGAATCCAGATTGCTACCAAAATTTCATGGGCTGGTTAATGGGCCATATCCAGCGTGACCAAAATACTATGGAAATTCTTCAATACGTTATTCAAATCTATTCCTGGATCATCACCAAATTTTAATGAACTGATTCCTGGCTCTATGCCAGTCCCTCGTAAATGTCCTTTACTAAGTTCGGCGTAATATTTCTGTAGCGGTGAACCGAGAAATTCTTTATAGAATGTTCCTTCCGCTATGCCAGAAAGTGATTTCGATCACTTTGAAATTTGTTTATTTGCTCATCTATACTCATAATTCTGTCAAAATCAAATGCCATAAACCATCTCCTTTTTTTCCAAGCCTTAAACATTTTTTTTCATTTAAATTTAATCTGAGTTAACATAAACAACTTTAATCTTTTAAATACCTATGAGTATATTTTTCCAATTATATTTTCAGAAATAAAATTATTATTGCACTCGTCTTAATAACTGAATGCAATACGACTGAAAAGACGACAAAATGCACATGTCGATGAAACAGAAAATACAAAGACATCTAGTCAACCTAAAACATCAATATACAAATGAAAGTGAATTATACAACAATGGTAACACAAACTCTTCGCTCGCTGAAAGAAATCAATATTCAAACCAAACTTCAATCATCGTAACCATTCAATTGCCACTTAAGTGTTTGTGACCCATTTGCAGTACTTGCGAAAGCTTCCAGGCCAAACTTTGAAAGTGCTAATGAGTGTAGATACATCCATAAACATTAAACTTGCGTTTCCAAACGGGTTAGGGGTAAACTTTAAGCAGATATTACATAAAAATCACCAAGTGATTCCATAATCTTTGTAAATGTTTGAATAATATAAAAGCAAATCTACGTTGAAACAGAACATGCAGGCTTTCACTTCAAAAGAAAGGTGATTTAACAAGTATTTTTCATGTATTTACTATCGTAAATGAATGATAAATGTATTTATTCTACGGCACGAACACATTATAAAATTCAAATACTACTTAAAAAACATAACTGGAGCAAATTTTAAAACAAATAAATGAAAAACAACAACCATCTGCCAGTAATATAAAATTTAAAGCCTACTTCAAAAAACATTATTGGGAAACTTCCGATACAAATGAATGGAAAACAACAACCATCTGCCAGTGTACCATAAAATTTAAATCCTACTAAAAAAAATAAAAAAAATAAAAATTATTGCCGGTGTATCATAAAATGCAAATCCTACTTAAAAACATTATTGGGGAAAATTTTAATACAAATAAATGAAAATCCATAGCCATCTGCCAGTGTATTATCAAATTTAAATACAACTTAAAAAACATAACTGAAGAACATTTTTAAACAAATAAATGAAAAACAAACACGTTCCATACAGATTACTCGGACAAAAGACGGGCGTGATATTTAGCGAGAGAGAGAGAGAGAGAGAGAGTCGACATTATTGGTCTGGCTTTGCAATAACAAGTGGCGCGACTGGGAACGAAATTAAATAAAAATGGGTCAACTACAAGGCCTTAATACCTTCCAGTGCGAGCTACCTATCCAGTGAGAAGCGAGAAGCATGGAACTGGAGATGAACAAGGGAGATTATCTTAACATAAATTTAATGGCCGGTCACAGTCACCAGACACTTAACGCCTAAAGTGGAGACGGACTTATGCCCTAATCTTGCCTAGACGAGAGAGAGAGAGAGAGAGAGAGAGATAAGAGGAGTGTTAACCCACAAAAATTTAACATATAGTCTGGAAAAACGCACGCATGTAAAGAATACCAGTATCGTAGTCTGTAAGGTTAACCCTGATTTTTAAATTTCAAATACTATTCTTCTTGCATTTTAATACTTTTGATCTATTTACCTAATTATCATTATTATTATTTTATAGGTGGGATCTCTTCTTTCTGTAATTCACTTTCTCCTAATTCTTCCTAATAAAGACCATTTTTTTCTTTGGAACTTGAATTTCAAGTCAGTGGCCCCTGTGGGCTTGTTCCACATGAATAGGTTACATCTACTGAATAATAATAATAATAATAATAATAATAATAATAATAATAATAATAATAATAATAATAACAAAAAATGCACGGAGGCCTGTCAAGAGGTACATGCCTATTCAAATTTCACAGTTAACAATCTATATTAGGCACAGATCCCTCAAATTCATGTCCGTTCATGCTTAGGATTTCCTTCCAGTGGTAATGATTTGAAAAGTAGTGATTTCCAACGAAGTTACAGAAATTAGTCTTTAACATGTTTTTTTTCACATATCCCTATCCGTTAATAACATCTTACGTAAAGTCTTTTATGATTGAAAGTAATTGTGCGTTGATTATGCAAGAAAAACGCGTCGATAAAGATGTAGATAGGTATTCATCAGAGCAATTCCTTCTACAAACACTGGCACAACCCCCCTCCCACATACATTTATATATATGTGTGTGTGTGTGCGTGGTGTGTGTGTGTGCGCGCGTGCGTGTGTGTGTGTGTGTGTGTGTGTGTGTGATCTGTACGACGTGTCTTAACCTGCCAATCATGTTATGAGCGTTGAATTGCTATGAATTCTATGAGCTTTAAGTCAAACATATATTCATCTATCAAAGCCAATTTCCATTTATTTTTCCCTTTCCTACCGGCACTCCAAAACCTTGATTGTTGGTAACTGGGAAACATTTATTTACAAAATCACGCTAACCCAACGCTTGAAAAAGAAATAGGATTGAGCGTAAAAGTGACGCCCTTGCCTGGCAAAACCTCGGGTGTTAATGAAACGTACAGTAAACTATCAATCTGGTGTAAGTGGTGAAGGGTGATAATGAGACCTTAAAGAAAATTGTAAAAAATTACAATGGAGTTAAATAACTCCCAGTGATTTTCTTCATGCACATAAACAAATATTATTCCTATTTATAATTCAACACCAAAATAAGGGTGTTTAAAACATTATCATAAACAATACTGATGTTCTCAACCACTGTTATCTTTAACCTCATCTTTCCTAGTTACTTATAGTAAGAAACAGTCAACTTCAAGTAGAGATGTGTAAATGTTCCTCTTTCGAATTCTCTTAGGATTCAAATCGCAGAGCACATTTTCGCTAAGAATTAATATTCACGGTGAGTGTGGAATATCGGTATCCACACTGTAAACACAATTCATCTGTCGCCATAAATATCTGCAATGAGTATTGGAAAGAACGCCTAAAACTGAAACTGCAAAAATCAGTTTCGTAAAAGATATGACCACCGAAAAAGGAAAATCACACATCAAATTACACCAAGTGTAAAGGATAATATTTTGAGATGTAAACTGCCATATACACTGCATCTGGAAGAACGAGCTACACACTGCAAGACCAACGAATATTCTAGCCTGAAATTTAAATTTTAACTGGACGATTAACAGTTCATCCAGTAAGCGAGAGTTACCAATATTTTGTCTGAAAATTGACATGCACACTGAGGATAGAAGAGGACGTTCTAAAACTGGCTGATCCCTCTCAGGGAATATGAACCTCGTGTTCTGATACAGACACATTTCTCTCTGCAGCAACACCACGTGTGGTCCCATGCTTAAATGATGCGCCTCTGTCTGGCATGTTGTTTACAATCCTGGGCAACATATTCTCCTGTTTTCCTCCATAAAGATGTGCCAAGATGCGTCAGGTTTATCGACATAACATAGTCTTGCGTTCACTGAAAACTTTCATGATGTTAAAATTCTAATAAATGATGACATGTAAAAGATGGCTGCAAAGAACCATATGCCACTGACA
>NC_087213.1:71940037-71950037 GCF_015104395.2 Macrobrachium nipponense | reverse complement strand
GTGGGTAAGAGAACAGTTGGACGACCCTGACCAGCTCAGGTAAGAGCTATGATATATAAGGGCGGAGAAGAGCGCAGATTTGTGGAAGACGAAGTGCGGGAAGGAAATGAGTGGCGGAATTTCACAGAGGAGCTTTGCGTTATAAAGCGTTGGCGGCGAGGATGTGCGTCAGCGTGTAGCCATAGGCGACTGCGGAATCGCGGATGAACCCAGGGTAAAGAAAACCCCTACAATATTAGCCATTTCACACACTTACACAGAAGGCTCATACAGTTCAGTGAAGCACCCTGCACACATTGTCTTTCCCCTCTATTTGCACAGGCTCTCAGGCTTCCTGGATATTAAGGGTACGTCCTTTCTCCCATCCTTCTCTACCAGGTATCCAGCACTTTGCAAACCTTTATCATCTTCTTTTTCTCCTCCCTCTTAACATATATGAATTATACACTCCTCACCAACCTATCATCCTCCATTCTTTTCACAAACCAGAACAATCTAAAAACAATCAGATCCATTATTTCACCTATGAAAATATTTTTACAATTTCTAAAGATCACCAGATTTCTCACACTTTCTTATGCCAAATATACTGTGCAAAGAGTTCGTCTAAACAGCTACAAAGAGTATTCAGTTTTCTGTAAAAGAAAACTACTGTGTCGGCTTTGTCTGTCCGTCCGCACTTTTTCTTTCCTCCCTCAGATGTTAAAAACTACCTAGGCAAGAGAGCTGCAATTTGATAAGTTGATCATCCACCCTCCAACCATCAAACATACCAAATTGCAACCCTTTAGCCTCCGTATTTTTTTTTATTCTATTTAAGGTTAAAGTTAGCCATGGATCGTGCATCTGGCAGCGCTTTCTCACTCTACCGCATCTGGGGAGTATCTGAAGCGCTACCGGTGACCGGTCGTAGCTGATGGTTTTATACAGTATTATACGTAGTACAGAACACTCTACTGAGCAGAAGAATCTACGGCGGGTTTTTTACTTGCTTTTATTCGTAATTTAACACAAGCACTTCATTTCCTTAAAAGTAAAATTGACAATCCTGACCTACGAAGTGCTGTGCCTTGAGATTCCAAAAATGGTCAAAAAAGTGGTAAGCCTCTCTCTCTCTCTCTCTCTCTATTTACCGAGGACAGCTACCAAGGTGTCGTGTCTGTAAGCTGAACAATCTAGAGAAGTTCAAACTATGAAGGGAGCACTTGGGAACTTCCAGATACATAACATTTCAGACACTGAAACGTAAGAATTGGAGTTGCTGAACAGTACCATAAAAATAAACAGAAAGTAAGAAGAAGCCCAAGGATCTAAGGATGAAAATGAGTGAAATCCCCACAACCTCCAATAAAAAGTAATTGCTAGAGAGGTTGGAAAGCTATACAGAAGGAAAAGTAGAGGCAGAAAATGGCCCCTAAATTGCAAAAGGGCGTCTTTTGAAGCCATTGGAATATATAATAGCATCCTTGCCCTTCTGCTTTGTGTCACAAAATAGCCAAAGACTTGGGGTTTATTCTCCAATATCCTGTAATGATATTGCAAAAAACTAAAGGAAAGTACCAGGCATATATATAGAATATATAAAGAAATATATATATATATATTATATATTATAGATATATATATATATCATATTACGTATATATAATTAAAAACACACACGAGTGCGCGAGCGGCTGTTTACTTTATATTCTCGCACATCACAAGTGCTTAAGAAACAGATAAGGAAAAACGAGTCCAAAAACCAAGGCGAATAACAATTTCTTTTCTATGACCTTACGCGTGATTCATGCTCGACTGTGTCCGTGACTTTTGTTTACACAAGGAAGTCTGTCTACGTGAAGTAAACAAAAGCGCTGCAAATAACGTCAGATCGTCCCTACAATACTGAAAATATAAATGAGAGAGAGAGAGAGAGAGAGAGAGAGAGAGAGAGAGAGAGAGAGAGAGAGAGAGAGAGAGAGAGGATGCAGAACAAATTTAAATAGTATATATGACCTGGACACTTAATTATTTTTATTCTATTAATATTAAAATAGTTGGAACAGACCACCGAGCTGACTATCAGCTCTCACAGTGCTGGTCCGAAGGCTTAGGATGAAATACCAGGTACCAAATAAGTCATTAGCGTGATGATGAATGAATGAAAATTAATTTTAAAAGAAAAAAAACTGTATAAGATATGCATACATAAAAAAAATCAAACTAAAAATTAGAATTCAGAATAAATTAAAACTTCGTTTTCTTTTTTTAATTATTAACCTTAAACGTCCAATGAGCTTTTGTATTTTCATTATTCTCTAATTTATTTTTATATTTTGTCTATTAAATTACACTCCATCATGAATGTTAAAATTTGAATGATTGAAAATGCCGATTCTAACAAAATTTACCCCATCGATATACTTCCAAGGGTTGATAATCGCTGTTGGTTATATTTGGGGAAATCACACAACACATGTTTGGCTTATCAAACTTTGAATTTTGAGCATTCGAGAGGAGGGCCATGTTGACTGTTCAGTAAGTTTCCATGTCTCAAACGAATAGGCCTATTCGAAGACGCGTGAGAATTACTTGTGTACCTCTCTCTGATATGATGAACCCCATTTTCCAACACAGGATTTTATGTTTCAATTTACTATTTTTAGGTTCCTCATTCATTATATTTTGCCATTTATTTACAATAAGAGTTGTTATATTCTCTTATATAATCACTAATTGGGATTTTTACATTTACTCTTGTCGTGTGGACTGTTTCTTTAGATGCTTTACCAGCCTTTTCATTTCCTTAAATCCTTACATGGGCAGAGATCCAGCATATTTCAATATTTTTTCCATTATCATACAATTTGTGGAGTTCAAATTATTTTGCTTTACAACATTATTTTTGGGGTATTAACTTTGAACAGCTTCTATCGCGCTACTTGAGTCGCTAAAAATCATAAAACTATTGAATGATATTTGCTTTATAATTTCGATGGCTACTGCGATTACACACAACTCTGCTGTGAAAACTAAAGCATCATAAGATAAAGAGAACTGATTTGTCTTGTTCTCAGATAAAACTGCATAACCTACTCCATGCTGTGATTTAGACCCATCTGTATATGTTGCATAATGTGAACATTTTCGTCTTATATGATCTATAGTTTTTGTCAACGGTATTCGGGGGTATACATGTGTACAAGTCTTTACTTTATTCATAGTCCAATAGGGTGGACAGTTACTGGACAGTTAAAAAGTCACGCACATGCTATTCTACTGGTTCGTACATACAAAGGAAAATTTGAACTTGAGTAAAGGAACCCAAATTTAGTAATAAAACTTAGCATAAAATTACCGATAAAACACAGAAACGTCAATAATAGAAAAGAAATCTACAAAAATTAAACTTTTAAAATAATGTAAATAAATAAATAACACTTACTTCCTTGCGCCTAAACGGTCTCTGCCCAAGATAGTGAAAATCTGAACCCACTGAGACCGGTTTGTTTAAAATGAACCCGTAAAGGCCCTGCGGCTGGTTGGATAAAAGTGAACCCAAAACGGCCGAGTCTGATTGGTAACAATTTTAACGCAAAACCTAAATAAGAACGTGACATATGGCTAGTTTATAAAAATGAAAATGTAACACAATTTGTAAGGTTGGCATGTCAAGATATGGATCCAAAGTGAGTCATCAAAGCTTGCAGGATAAAATCTGAACCCAAAAGGACCCTGCAGCGCTAATTGATATTTGTTTCCAGAACGAATCTTGCAGCTAAACTGTCAAAATATGAAATATGAACTAAAACGCAGGTAGTGTACAAATTTCAACACATTGGCTCTTGCTAATCAAAATTTTAATCCAAAATGACAGAGAGAGAGAGAGAGAGAGAGAGAGAGAGAGAGAGAGAGAGAGAGAGAGAGAGAGAGAGAGTCTAAAACGGGTCCTGTAGCTTCCCAGTCAGTTCTGGATCAGAAAACAAGTCCCACGACTTGCTAGTCAAAATTGGAGCCCAAAATGGGCCTCTGTTTTATTGACAACCAGCTTCCGAATTTATGCAAGTCAAAACTTCATCCAAATATTGGTTTTGTGATCCTGTGTCAAGCTTTCAAATCTGGACCGACAACAAATCCCTAAAACCGTGTTCTTAGAATATTAAGCCAAAAAGACTCCACGAATGGCTTGTCAAAATTTGAACCAAAAATCGGACCTACAGCTTCCAAGGGTTCAGCGGCTCGTACGTCAAAATTTATGCTAAAACTGGGTACGAGGCAGTTTGCTAGTCAAAATTTGATTCAAATCGGGCTCTGGCAGACTTGTTACAATATAAAACAAAAAAGGCACTGTATTTGGGATGGTATAATTTAATACAAAGACAGGTTTCGCTGGCGACTTGCCAAAATTTCAAAATAAAACGAGCTCTATGGGTAGTTATTTCTGGGTAATGTTTTGAATTTTAACAACGATAAAGTGACAATCGCCACTTCCAAATGATGCAATATGTCCAATGTCATTAGACGTGTGACAGTAAACACATATTCACTATAAGTAATTGAACATTTAATAAGAGACTGTAATGACATATAACAACATTACTGACAAGTGGCCCATTTCTAACGACTTTCAACAAATTTTCCTAGCACTTGTGGCCACATACATTACAACTATCAGGATATTGAAGCAAAACAAAGTTATTCAGAATTTACTAAGCATGTCAAAGATTGACTCCGCAAAAATAAATTCATTGGGAGAGTTTGCAAATGTGATATAATGATCGTTGACATGAATATCATTACCTTGAGTACTGTATCGTGAAAAGGATAACCTCTCACTAATAAGCTTCCTTGAGGATTAACGAAGCATATCTTTAAATCCAGGAATATTGGATATCAATTTAACATCAGATGATGTGCAAATACACTCAGGTTTC
The DNA here is from genome assembly GCF_015104395.2 of Macrobrachium nipponense. Lineage (NCBI taxonomy): Eukaryota > Metazoa > Arthropoda > Malacostraca > Decapoda > Palaemonidae > Macrobrachium > Macrobrachium nipponense. The sequence goes on along the minus strand of NC_087213.1, from coordinate 71,945,121 downwards.
ATCTCAGACTTCTTGAGAATAAACAGAGGGAAAAAATACAGACGCAAACGAGCAAATTCGGCTGTTGTTATAACTTCCGAAACAAATTGACTCATTTCAAAGTTATGAAAAGATTTCGAGACTTATGCATTTTCCATTCATATTAATATCTCTTTACGCTTCTACTTGAGATTTGAGGAGTATCTTCGAGGAAAAACAAGCGGTTAACGTTAAGCAAAAGTAAATATTTAAAGAACGGATCTTAAAAAAAATCGGCAAAACCAATTCATCCTTCAGAGGAAATGCAAGGAATGAAAACAAACTGCATCTTACTAATAAACCGTTCTTCGAAAACAGAAAAAAACAAACTACATCTTACTAATAAAGCGTTCTTCGAAAACGGAATAAAAAAAAAAACTGCATCTTACAAATAAAGCGTTCTTCCAAAATGGAAAAAGTGTGTCAGGATCCCACGTAAAACAAGGACACCAAAAATAGAGGAGCTAGTTGAATATTCTACACGGATCAAAGGTGACCACAGCGAAACTTTGTTGAAACACTGGACGTCGAAGGGAGAGCCCAGAAAGGCAACGATAGGGACACAGTGGTACTTTCTCCATTTGATACGTATTCTCTTCTGTCCATCGTATAGCCAATTAATGTATCACCAGTTTTTCGTTCCCTTGAGAACCAATTACTGCATGTGGTCCATGATTCAATTCAATACCTTTCAAGTCCTAGGAGAATCAATTATAATACGAACTTCTTGATGCAGTCCAAGCATCCTGTCTCCAATATTGCGTTAGAACACACAAAATTAGGTTTCAATTGTACTATTCAATGAAAACATAAATAAATCACTACAAATTTGTATGAAATACTATAAATTTCAGGTGTAATTTGAACAAAAACCTTGAAAAACGTCGGAGCCACCGTGACATTGTTTCCCCTCATCACGCACCATTTGCCAATGTAGGGCTCTGTCCGTGGGATATGTTGAGCCTTGTTTGGACTCCATATTCTCTTGTCACTAGACAGACATACAGAGAGAGAGAGAGAGAGAGAGAGAGAGACTGCGACAAAAGTTAATGAAATTTATGAAGGTTCTCATAAAGCATAGAATTTTCATACCGAGGAAAACCTACCTTCGGCGCAATCGAGTTTTATGCACAGTATATAATGCTGTATGACTCTCACCCACGGTTCATGAAAATCTCAGCCGTAGCCCATAAACTTTCAGCCACGGCCCGGTGGTGGCCTGGTTTGTTAGCACCTGTAGCTGACTTTAACCTTAAAATAAAATAAAAACTATTGAGGCTAGGAGGGCTGAACAGAAAAAGTGCGGACGGGCAAACAAACTGTCATGTCAAAAGATTTCTTTTACAAAACACTAAGAACTTTCAAGTTAATTACCAAAAGCCTAACCGCATGAAATACGCCGATCTTAAATACTATTGTCAAAGTCAGGCAGACGAAAAGCCTTAGTATATCACTTTTGGAAACTCTTCTTCCAGTTTCCACACATACGGGAAAAAGGATGATGACTCCAGTTATTTGAAAACTAACAAAAAAAACTCATTCTTTGAGATATCGAAGAAACGTCATTTGTAAATGCTAATTTATAAGTTGAACAGATTCCCACAAACTCGCCGTTACCTTAAAACGTTTTTATTCAAGAGATTCCAGTAGTCAGTTGTTATCAAGTGCAAATGCTTACAACGTTGCAAATATATGACGCAGACTTTCCGGTCACAAAGAAATAAAACAAGTTTTTACCCAAGTTCTACTGAATATCTGGTCAGGTCATTTTTACGATTTGATATTTCTCTTATAAGCGATTTCTACAGATCTTCGTAACACTAAACTATCACAGCCTTTACATATCCGTAAAAGGTCGCCTTTCGCCCTTTCCTATCATTCATGGGAGAATTAAATTGCCAGCCCTCTGTTTTATTAACAACTCTGTTCTGGCTAAGGTCGCTCTCTCTGCTTTTTCTTCAAACACTACCTCAAATGCTATTATGTGTCGTCCTATTTATCTTGGCCAATTGCCAAACTTCGCTCTTCCACCGAGAGTGTGAGGTAATTGTGCAAAAGATATTATGAAGACTTGTTTTCTTGCACTTCGGAATTCTTGATAATTATCTGATATTATACAGCCCTAATTCAAGATTCCTTTACACAAAATAAAGACCATTCATCACGTACGATAAACACCATCTTTCCTTTTCTGTAAAGGACAAATTAGTCTCTTCACTTTATTCAAATCCCTTTTTTCTTTTATATTTCTCTTCATTCCTGCCCCTTGTTCTTCACCAACTGAAAATTACCTTTATAACATGAGACGTGGCAATTAATACTCAAAGATACTTAATCATATAAACTCATCATAATAAAAGAGATATCATAGCGTTGGAATTACAAGAGTTTCGTATTCAAGATCTTTCATAATACATTCTACACTTGTTATGGACAAAGTCAACAACGGCATTTAAGATTCGGAAATTCATCACAGATCCCATCGATTTTCTGCTTAAAAAAATTATATCAAATACGTTCAGCTCAGAATTGTGGCGTATGATTTTGAAAACAGAAGCTAAAGAATTAAATCCTAATAACCTCTCCAATCCTACAGTCAATAATCAAACAGATTTCCGGCAACCTGACCATGAACAGAACTCGCTTACCTTCCAACACAAAAATTTATATTACGGCAGTAATGAGATAAAATACTGGTCACCTGTATACATCTCTAAGCAATGCCTCCATTATTTGAGTATTTTAAAATAAATAGGGCTTTAGTCTCTCTCTCTCTTCCTCTCTTCTCTCTCTATCTTCTCTCTCTCTCTCTCTCTCTCTCTCTCTCTCTCTCTCTCTCTCTCTCTCTCTCTAACAGTTGGTTGCACGTTGGGTTTCTGTGGTCAGATCAAAAGTGAAAGAAACTGAACGCTAAATTGGAGTTTCAAGTATTGTACAGGTTTTACCTTCACAGTGTTTTGGAAACAGTGATAAATAGTAACGAACATATATATATATATATATATATATATATATATATATATATATATATATATATATATGTGTGTGTGTGTGTGTGTGTATATATATATATATATATATATATATATATATATATATATATATACAAATAATTGCCTTTCGGCAACTACTTGTTTTCATTGTTGAAAAAACTATTTAATAATTTGTGTCAATTATATATATATGTATATATATATATATATATATATATATATATATATATATATATATACGTATATATAATATAGTATATTATAAACACATACATACATAAATGCATATAGTATATATATATATATATATATATATATATATATATATATATATATATATATATATATATAATATATAATATATATATATATATAATTGACACGAATTATTAAGTAGTTGTTTTTCAACAATGAAAACAAGTAGTTGCCGAAAGGCAATTATTTGTTACTATTAAACCCGTAACAGACACTATTACCGACATCACGTAGGATGAAGGCAAGAAACGGAGAAATTAAACCTACTATAAGTACTAAATATGAAAATACACAGCCATGAGAAAATAGAATAACAATTTCTTGGTTAAAATATGAATGACAGCATACTGAAAAGAAAAGTAATCCTAATATAAGATCAATGCCAAAACTTCTGAGAACACTAGAAAAAATGAATAAACAAATTTCATCGAAACAAGTTTTGAGTTCTTTTTTTTTATAGAGTTCATTGTTTTTTACTTTTCAGCACTTTACTTTTCTGAACATTCCGTATTTTAAAGAAGCAATGATCAGGATTTCTTTAGGATTTCTTTATAGATTTACCTGACAATTTTCTACGTTTATACTACGCTTCTTTTACATCAGATACCATGGAAACAATATATGCCTTGAAAGATGTTTTCATCGTACAGGTAAAGTCGATGTTTGGCGACGTTTTTTGCGAACAAGGGATGGATTTCATCTACACACGGAGACACGGTTAACTTATATGAAAATATATTAATTACGAGGTAGAGCGAATTAGATATTAAAGGATATTTGTAGCTCGATATATATATATATATATATATATATATATATATATATATATATATATATATACACACATAAATACATACGTACACAAACGCGCGCAAACACACATTATAATTAAAGTATGTATATTGAATTATATCTATTTATATATATATATATATATATATATATATATAGTTATATATATATATATATATATATAATATATATATATATATGAATGTATTTATACTATTTATTTTTTCTTATCTAATGAAAGCCGAAAATAATAATAACAATAATGATATATTTTCGTTAAACATTAAAAAAAATTATCTTGGATTAAGGATCAGATGACAAATTCGCCTAAAAATGCAACCACATACCCACACACGAACACACAAGCAAACTAGCGCATGCGCGTAGCGATGAATCCCAAAAACAACTGACGGAATTATGGAGAATGCCCTTAACTAGAAACGAGAAACCCGTAGTGCTGTCTCCTGGGGAACATCCCCCATCCCCAAACCACCCCCTCCCCTTCCTCTCTCCATTTCCCCTCACACTCTGTTCTTAATGACTGATTGACTGCCGTCTCGACGTCGTTTTAATGAACACCCGAACTGAAACAAAGGGGAACTTTCACCTTTCAGGTCCTACCCAAGACCCCTTAATAAAGGGTTCCCTGCGTGCTGCCCTGAAAAGGATGAGACACCAGGGTTTCAGGAATTGAAGAGAGGACAAATACGGGCGTTAGGAGACGGCGAGTAGGATACATAACAGGTTTGGAAAATGTCGTGACAAAAAGAAGGCTATTATGATTTTGGAGAGGATGGTTGACAAGGGCATTTCGATAGGGAAATGAGGATAAATACGGTATGAGACTTGCGAGAGAAGTGAGGGTATCAGAATAGAAGGACAATAAAAACAGATGTTTTACGAAAGTAAACCTGGATATATAAAATATAAAAGTTATAGAAAGGAGTCAGTGACAAATATGAGCTTCAGGACATACAGATTAAAAACTTATAAGTGTAGGGACACGAGAAGTAACCTGTTTATTGG
>NC_087213.1:71932537-71935037 GCF_015104395.2 Macrobrachium nipponense | reverse complement strand
AAATCTATGGTTTGGTTTGTGACCCTGTGATATCCGATAATCCTGGATTATCTCTTTAAATTTTACCCTTTTGACAATTAACCATCTGGTACTTTTGATCTGTTGCTTACCTGATAACTTTCTCTCCAATTGTATTTCATTCATTCCTTGACAATGTCTTGGTAAAGACGAAAGCGCTTGGATTTCTGACTATCAATTTCCTGTGGTAATCGCTTATATGCTTATATATATATATATATATATATATATATATATATATATATATATATATATATATATATATATAAATCTAAAATAGTGTATTTTACTATAACTTATCGGGGGGATGGGAGGGGCCAAGCCCTCTCAAAGACAGATACAGGCAAAGTGTATCCTAAAAGCGGCATTTATTTATTCAATAATAAATCAGGACGCTTCCCCCTCTCATCCACCAAAGCACATATCGGAGTGCACACAGAGGCCAAGCCGCCACCCGCTCTCACAATAACCGCAGAACCCGAATTTCCCGAAAATTCTTGGAAATCCAAAAAGAACGAAGAGGATTGAAGCAAAGCAGACAAATCTGAATGAGACGCGAGAAGGGGAGAGGACCGTCAAATAGCATACCTGAATATGTTGACATATCAGAGTTCTAGAAACTGAAAAAAGAAAGAAGAGGAGAATTGGGGGAAAAAGAATAAAATCCTGATGGAAGGCCATAAAATAGAACAAAGAAAACCGTAACACCGAATCTGAAACTCAATCTGAAACGATCGAGAGTAACAATATACACAAACCTTACAACCCTTCGCCTTGTTTCGGATTCTGTTATCTTTGTGGGGAGAAACAACAACCAATCACTTTGCAAAAACAAAAAAATCGAGGATACAAAAAGGACAAAATAAAAACTACAAGAGAAAATAGGACTATACGTCAAAAGTTGATATATTGGCTCCCATCACAGATGACGACGGTGATGAGAGAGCGAGTCAATTGTTCAGTTAATGCTTCAAAGCGCGGGGAGAGAGAGAGAGAGAGAGAGAGAGAGAGAGAGAGAGAGAGAGAGAGAGAGAGTTCAGATACGAAACTATGGTCAAGACTGTTTGAAAAGCCAGAGAAATATGACCTTACCTTACCTTACCTTACCTTACAGAGAGAGAGAGAGAGAGAGAGAGAGAGAGACTCCTGACTCCCCTTCTCGCCAATCCCATTCCCTCACCATCTTTTTATTAGAGGGGTAAAATTATTCGGATGAGACTATTCATCTAAATTTGGTGTGGATCAGGAAATCATTTTCGGACATAAGCTGCGCCTCTTTAGCGTCTTCCTGCGACCAATACTAAATTAACGGCGGAAAATAAATAAAGGTAACAAGAAACAATTTGCTTATGAAACTTAAGAAAAGCAATTTTCTTCAATTCAAGTTAAAATGAGACTGGGAGACCCACTGATATTATGAAGCCCAAACGAAAGGCAACCCACAAAACCAATCTGGAAGTGTATACGAGGTTAAAATGAGACTGGGAGACCCACTGATATTATCAAACCCAAACTCAAGTAAAACAAGACTTTTCAAGTTGTCTTGTGTGACAAATACCACATACGAAAGGAAACCAGAAAGAGCAGTTGAACGTTTATACAATGTTGGACTTTGAGAGGAATGACAGACTATTAACACTTACAAAAGCGATGGCTGTTTAATTGGTTGACTTTATGATCTGTCGTAAAAACAACTATGATCAACATTGCCGTTAAATTAAAGTCTGATTTTGATCCGCAGAGGGATCAACAATAATATTAAATGTAAATACATCAACAGTTTATTCACAGTTTGCATAGATGCCAGACGTGACTGAAAATAATTGTGTCATTATTAAATGAATACTTTGTAGGGGTCCCCTGTTTCAATTTGTTTCTGGCGGCGGAGGATATCGGACGAATTTTACTTTAATTGAGACAGAACTCTATTGATATCTTGTCATTTTAATTAAAACATTATCAACAAAATAATATAAAAAAAATCATTTTTATCATCAGTTTAACAAAATATCATTAAAGTAATAACAATAACAATTAATAATTATGAACATCACCACTATGATCATTACTAGTACAGAACAGAAAATTTAACGTTGGTAATATCGATAAAAAACAAAAATATAAAAAGGAAAATTTCAAACTGTTTTTTCGTACACGAGCCAAGACAAACAAGAAAGGAAGTCTGAACCAAGTTCGCTAACTGATCCATAGACAAAGTTTTAGTCCGAAGGAAATGTCAGTGATTGCCCTTACAAAAAACTTCAACGAACAGAAAATAAATCAAAACTTGACGTCGCTTGATCTAGATTTCTTAGAAAATCAAAAAATCCGTGATCGTGTTTTCTTCTTCTTCTTCTTCTTATTCGAAAGTCACTTTTAAAGTTTACATTATGGAGCAATTTTCCAAACATGAATTATTCTGGCAGGAGTCCAATAATTATCCCCTGTACGAGGTTTCAACTAGCTTCATACCGAGTTCATA
>NC_087213.1:71890037-71927537 GCF_015104395.2 Macrobrachium nipponense | reverse complement strand
TTTTTACAAAGGGTAACGAAACTTTACCAAGCTTATTCGAGGGAACCTCTCAATTTGGGTTAGTTTTGGCAACCCTTAATTCAGAGCACACGCAAACACACACATAAATATATATATATATATATATATATATATATATATATATATATATATATATATATATGTATATTATATACATATATATATATAATATATATATATATATATTATATGTATATATAGACCTATATATATATATATATATATATATATAATATATATATATATATATATGATGGAACAGAAGTACCTAAAATACATTAAGATCAGTATCGTGCATAACATTTATGAATTTCACAATTTAAAATTATGGATAAGAAGAGAGAGAGAGAGAGAGAGAGAGAGAGAGAGAGAGAGAGAGAAATGTGTCCAAAGGCCAAGCGCTGGGACCGATGAGGTAATGCAGCGCTGAAAAGGAACTGAGAGTAAAACAGGTTTCACGGGTTTAACAGGAAGAAAACCTCACAGTTGCCCTACGAATCAATTGTTAGGAGAGGGAGGAAAGTAAGACGGAGGTACACTAAAAGGAATGAAAGTGGCTGCAGCGAGGGGCCGAGGGGGCGCTGCTGAGAACCTTTAGTCACGCCTACAGAGCACCACATGAGGTGCACTGGCGGCACTGCACTAAACCCCTACGAGAGAGAGAGAGAGAGAGAGAGAGAGAATGTGAAGACACTGAAAACATGACAAACTTTAACCCTTTGTAAATGTCAGGAGCTGGAACGCTTAATCCTTCATAGTAAAATCATGAAACGCGACGTTTTTATTCTCAATGGGATTGAGACAAATCGTCACACATCTCCTCTGAAGCAAGAATATCTCAGACAAAAGATAAAGGGCCAAGGCTAAAAATAAAAGTTCCAAGGAGCTCTTTTGCAGACAAGGACGTAATGAAGTTCCTTTAATCCGTGGTAAAGACGTGGAATAGCCTCGGAAGATGAAGAGCAGCGAGGAAAAGCTCAAGAAATCTTTACAGAAAAAATCCATAAGGAGCATCAAAGACTCGTCAAAAGGGACAGAGCGCGAACTTTAACATTGTATGTATGGATTGATGGTAGTTTTATGTCAAAACAGTCTTCTTACCATCGAACAAGATCATAAAAGAAGAAACTCATCATAAAATAAACATTCCTACCCTGCAATGTTTGTCAACATCAAAACGTCAATCACAAAGACCAGTTCAAGCTTTGAATTAAAAGCTTACAATTTAATTCAGTACTGATACAGATGATCTTAAGCAGAAAGGACCTACGAGGCAAAATAATATGAATCAGCGTTACTGACTATGCTGCTTATCAAGAGACTTCAAGGCTGTATAATAGAGTCGAGTTTCCCTCATGGCCAAGACTTGAAATGACTCTAAAGATGAAGCATCAAAGGGACACACCGGTTCCTAACAGAAGGCTTTTAATCACCTTTTTTCTTAATCATAAAGAGTAACCACTTGATTGCCCGCTTTGTTAGTCCGATCCCCAGAATAACTACGAGGAACGACTTTATAGTCAATCCAAGAGGGAAAAGTCTCCCTATGTTTTTAGTGATTACCTGTTTCACTCCATTTTCTATAATGTCAATAGCTCCATTAATGAACAATTATTCTATGTAACGAGTTAATGAATCAATTCACTTGGATAACAGACTCGCGTTCTGAATGTCAGTAGTAAACATGTTTCAGTTAATTACTCACTTTCAATATAAATTTATATATATATATATATATATAAATATATATATATATATAGTATATGTATATGTATATGTATATGTATATGTATATATATATATATATATATATATATATATATATATTTATCCAATTTTCCCAAGATTATTTGCATGACCATCCATATCTAACCAATCATGACTTTAATCGACTTTCACGTGAAATACGAAAAAAATTTCCGATTTACAATTTCCATATTAGATCTTAACCACAAATACAATACAAAAATTTTACCGACTCTTAACAAAACCTGCAAAAACCAAATTAAGCAAAATGAAAACAAGAGCCGGAGTCGAAAAGTACCAACTCACAATTAAAAGACAATAAGAGTCTTCATCACTACTAATCGAAATGATAACCTTCGCCAATCGCCTAACCTGCAAAAAGCAATGACGCAATTACGACAGTCAACCACTAAAATCACTACCCTTATTCCCTTGTCTCCTCATCAGCTTTGTTCTCTTTGTCTCATTCATCCACTCACTCTTTTTTACGCTTTATTACGAAAGTTACTTGACCATGGGGAGTCTCTCTCTCTCTCTCTCTCTCTCTCTCTCTCTCTCTCTCTCTCTCTCTCTCTCTCTCTCACCGGGTTGAAATGACTGAGGGTCGATTGGGCATTTGCCTTCCTTAGTGGTATTGCATTACATTCGTTCTATTACTAATTTTATCATTATTACTTTTATAGTTATTATTATTTGGCAACAAGAGCTCTGCAATTTTGTCAACGAGAACGACAAAAAGCACAATGATAATAATAATAATAATAATAATAATAATAATAATAATAATAATAATAATAATAATAATAATAATGCACTAGTTTACTCCTGTCCTCAAATGATGACATTAGTTCCGACCATGAGACGTTACGTACCAACACGAAGCTCGGGCAAAAGTATCTCCATCCTTCAATCTTAAGTAGGAGTCACTGCTGTGGCAAGTTACCCTGGGCTGATCGAATGCAAGTCTCGACCAAGGTAATCCCATTTTACATAGTATACCCATAGCCTAAAGGGGCCACTGGTTTCATCGGTGTTACAGAGAAAAAATAAAAATAACTACTATCATTAGTAGCTGTTACAGTCTATTGCAATTTTATATTCATACCATATTCTATTAATAACCATATACAAAATACATGCATACATACATGCATACATACATATGTATATATTAGTTTCTATATAGCTATTCGTTTGCTATGTCCATCTTACCATTTAATTTTTTTCACGTCTGGCAATTACCTTCTGCTAAAGTCTTCACCGCATGTTAAATATTCTTTATAAATAAAAGTAAGAAACTGAATCGACATTACGAGGAAGAAGAAGAAGAAAAGGTCGTTTGGTATAGAACATAAACACCATATTTTATGAAATCGACTCAACAAGACCATATCATCTTATAAAAGGTGTTCGTTTCTTTAACAAATCCTTCGCCGGACCATTACACACCTCTCTAAATAAAAAAAAAAAAAAAGTCTTGGTTATCTTTGTTTCATGTGTGAATCACGACTATTTATTAAGAAAACTCTTCCACTTCCGTCATCCTAAAACCATATCTGTAGCCATTATGCAGAACGGACACTTTGAATGAAGTACTTTCACTCTTCAGTGGTCAAGCTCATCTCTGACATCAGATTTTAAATGGAATTCAAATGAAGTTTCTGCATATTAATCATATCTTTTCATTCAAGTGTTTCCTTTTCATGTTCGTACATTTTAAGTGGATGGCAAACAAACTGGTTTGACAATAATGTTCAACTTAAGTTTCCAGCGTATTCGCCAAAGTATATTTCTAGAACAAAGTAATTCTCGTTGCACTTAAATATATTTCAATCTTTTATTATCTCACTCCAGTTTTCAATGCATTTTGTGATATGAAAAGTGTTACAGAATATTCCTAGGTAGAGAAGCTCCTTCGATCATTATTTTTCTTATTCTTCCTAATATTAATAAGTCTATTGCATGTACATATTCCATATCAATATAAAAATAAACATGCTCTTGAAAGCATAAGAAAATTTTCGTTACCCACTTCATATCAAGGGATTCCTGAAATATATAGTCGCTCAGATATGGAAAATTTCTTGTTGAAAAGCAAATGCATTCAAAAATAAAACATAAACGGCGAGAAAAAGCATTTCGAATATTCATCTCGAATACGAAAAATTCAAATCCTTCTAATGCAAACAAAATCAAACAGTTACAGGTTAAAAGTAAATGTCACGAATTAATCAAATGCAAATATGATTCAACGGAGATGCTTTCAAATTATATCTGAACATTTCAATCACGCATGGGAAAAAATATGGGAAAATATAAACATTGCAAAAGCTTTTTACGCTTGATGCTCATACTTACAGATATTGCACAGCAAATATAAATAATGTAATAAACAAATAAATATAAATTACCACCCGACGTTTTCATAAATGGTCGCCCAAAAAGTCGTTCATTCATGATTAAATCATCTGCGTCGTGCGGAGACTCATCAATCCTGATGAAGGTAAATAATAAACACCATTTCTTTCTCTCTCTAACTTATTCGTGCATCTGTGTACACCTGTGTGTATTTAAAAAGTGTTATTGATTAATATTGTGTGAACAAAAATCTGCAATACTGCGTTCCAATGTTAAAATAATACAGGTGTCTTATCCCCAAGTTTTCTGAGAATTATGGTTAGACTTTTTCATGCACCCTTTCCTGCTGAAAAGAATTATGCTTACATGAAACAAAGTAGATATGACGATATCTCTTGTGAACCTGGTACTATCTGGTCTGGGGTCTTTCTAGTTTCTAGTCTTTAAAGAGATAATGCAATTCCTGGAACAATTATTGGCTTTATCCAAAAGCAAAAGCAACTTGCCCTCGTACCGTCTTCTCACTACATGACTAGCTCCATCTGAAATACACATCAGATGCTGGTAGAAAAACAAGCCATTAGTCGAGAAGCCTATTATACTGACAGGAATGATTTCAAATGTTACATATCTTTTGTTTCTCGGGTTGTTAGAATATGTTCTACAGAATGAAATTTCGTAGCATCCCGGGATCTTCATCATTTATATAACATTATCAAATGATGGTTTCTCATTTGCCATCGGTGCTACACTGCTCAAAAAAGGAAAACTACGCATCAGACGAAAATCAGTAAGATAACAGAAGATTCTGATGGGTGTCATATTAACCATTAGAGCATTTCACTTTCGCGCAGAAGCCATAGTATGTAAATAAACTACAGTTCAATCTTTATCCTAACAAATATCGGAGAAGAATCTGCAATGTTCAAAATTCAATTTGCTGATAATCGTAAGCAACTATATCAAGACAACCAACGTTAAGTTTAGCAATATAAAATTGAAATAAGATAAACAAGATACTCCATTTCCTTACATTTCGAGTAGATAAAAGAAATCTATTGTGCATCAATACAGATAAAAGGATGTGTAGAGAGATGCACTTTTATAAACATCAGGGAATATAAGAAATCTGTTGACAGTGTAGTATGGAGTAACATTCCCTTTAATTCTTCAAAATCTTTAATCCAATTTGAAAACGAAAACAAAAAAGCCGTAAACTGCAGTCCCTATACAAGCCGTAATATCAAACTCCCTGCTTTTAATACAAATCAGCAGAAATTTCATTTGCACAAAACATTTTTATATTGAATGTGTCAACATGGGGATCTGTCACCGGCAAAAATATGCCAAGCTAATTTTGGAAAAATATAGAAAAAATATATATATATATTTGCAGCATCGCTATACATTCGTTATTGCGTCAGCGCGCAACTCGAAAAGTAAATACGAAAAAGAAAATGAATAAACAAATACATACATATGGGTATTACAAAAAGATAAACATGAAAGTATTGAAAACCAGATCAAAAATTTTTATGTAAGTAATGGAAGCTGAGCCAGAAATACCGAGAATTAAACTTCCAAATGTATAGAACCCAGAAAAGGCATTTCATCAGAAAAAGCATTTGATATATATACATATATATTTGTGTGTGTCTATATATATATATATTATATATGTATATAAAAATAAATATATATATATAGAAATATATATATATATATATATATATAAAAACTCACCAACACACCACCAACAATATATTATATATATATTATATAATATATTATATTATAACACACACACATATATATATATACATATATATATATATATATATATATATATATATATATATATATATATAATTGTATATATGTGTGAGTGTATGTGTTTATATATATGTATATAGATACATACATATATATATATATATATATGTATGTATGTATGTATGTATGTATGTGTGTATATATATATATAATATATATATATATATATATATATATATGTGTGTGTGTGTGTGTATATATATATGTGCGTATGATTGTATATGTATGTATATATACTATATATATATATATATATATATATATATATATATATATAACCTGGAAAAATGTATTGGAAGAATTCCAAGACAATATATCCAAGTAGAAAGATACAGGTTGGGTCCAAGTAACAGTACTTATACTTGTACACGGGCCAAAAAAATGCTTGAAAAAATAAGTACCGTTAGGTACTTTTCAAGTATAGTACGTCATAATCATGCAGGTACATTAGCATAAATAATTAAATAACTATAACTTTTCACTATGAATAAGCAGATTATAAGATTTTTGCACAGCTTGGTGTAAAAATGTTATATGGAAGTTATTAAATAATTACAATAATAATATTACGTACATTAATTTTGGCTAATAATGTACAGTGAAGTACTCAACTGACTATCAGGTAACTCTCGTGCCTGGTGTAACTAGCTGAACGTAACCCCACATAGGAGGACTTTTTTTAAAGTCAAAAGTTTTGCAATTTATTTTACCATCTCTAGGAAAATAAATCAGTTTGATAGTGTGCTGTACATGTAAAAATTTTGACCTACATACATACTGAACACCAGTCTTCACCTCCATTTTATATTAAGGTTTTTTGTCATATGGCTTCTTGAGTAGCTAACGGTATGCTGGCCTATAAATACAACTTTGTCATGGCTCAAGAAATTACGTTTCTAGGCAATGTTTTGTCATATGTAAATTTGTTTTTAGTGTTAAAACAATACAAATAAATATGGCAACTGAAATAACCTATCCAATAACAAGCTGCAGACTTCAATCACCCCAACCGAAAGCTTCAGAGCAAGCACAAATATTATACAACACTGGGGGGATTAAATGTGCCATCCAACCAGGAGTCTTGTGTGCTAAGCTTAATACAGAAATCATATCTTACTATAATGGACGTTATGTCTGTCTGTCTGTCCGTCCATCCGTCATCCAATCACGGCAAACGGCTGGTCCGATGGGCATGAAACTTGGCAGGGTTATACTGGGGACCCCTAAGATGGTTTATAATGAGGTTCCATCCTACCTCCCCCCCTCCGAAAAGGGTGGGGGGTGAGAAGGGATTCCATGAAACGGAGCTGGTTCTGCCCGCGAAACGGGGCTGGTATGCCCCGTAGACTTAGTTACTTTACGAATTTATCATACATAATTTCTGTATACATATGACTTATCATTTGGAAAAGAATACTATACGGTAAACATCAATTACATCAAAGAGGGTGGAGTTTAAGAAGAGGATTAACAGAGACAGAATGAGAGAGAGGAAGTGAGAGGGAGTAGATGGGAAGTTAGAGAGAGAGAGAGAGAGAGAGAGAGAGAGAGAGAGAGAGAGAGAGAGAGTTGGTATTAGCGAGAAGAAAGCGGGAAAGATACAGTGATGGGTGAAGAGAGAGAGAGAGAGAGAGAGTAAGAGAAAGGAGTGAGAGGAAGAGGAAGAGAGAGAGTGAGTAGAGGGGGTGCTAGGTAAGAGAGAGAGAGAAGATAGATAAGCTAGAGAGAGAGAGAGAGAGAGAGAGAGAGAGAGAGAGAGAGAGCAAGTTTATAAGTTGTCATTCAGAGTTATCCCAAGCAGAGCTGGGTCGGTCAGCTAGTTATGTTTAATTGTTTGCCATTATTACTTATTACTAAGATAATCATTAATTGTGAACTTATAAACAGGATTTAAATTGTTTTGCAGTGCGAAACCTATTTTATATGATTTCAATTTGTATTATCAACTAAACAGGGGAACATATTAGCCTTTTTATCATCGCCTTTACTGTTTTGCTAACCTTCACTCACAAAGCCCCACGGCCATCTCTTGAAGCCCTGTGGTAGCTCTTCACCTCTTAGGTACAGTGGACTGAGCCTCACTATAAGTACCTAAAATCTGAGAAGTGCAAAGATACTACTGTAACATATTACCAAAATAAGCTTTTTCAATGGATATTTGCTACTGGAACTGAAATGAACACGTGCATAAAAACATAAGATACGCGTTGAAATGCACTGAAGAAACTTACAAGTAAAATTACAAGTATAAAAGATTTGCTTAGTAGTTAAGTCCAAGGTCAAGTACTTAACAATGTACTTGAGTACCTGACCTTGGACTTAAGTACTCAGCAGATCTTTTATACTTGTAATTTTATTTGTAAATTTCTTCAGTACTTGTCCTCGTCCACAAGCACTGGCACGTGTACTTGAACCCAAATTTGGTGAGATACCAAGCACTTTGTGACGATTGCTATGAAATGCAGGGAACCAAGTAAAGGGAAAAACGTAACAACAAAAATACAATTTGAAATGCTTATTTAATAGTACTTCATGGTTCCCATGCTAAAATGTGAAATTTTTTTTACAACGAACTTTTTAATACACACTGTACAGTGAATATTAAATATACATTAACATATACTATGCTTCCATGGTCAACCTGCATATCCACTAGCAAAATTTTACTTCCATACATAGAAAAGGCATGTCGGAATCACCCAGTATGGGTGAAATAAATCTCTAAAGCCAAAGCTGTAGAGTGCCAAATTTTGAGTTTATAAGAGTTTACAAAATCACTAGAGAGGACGATATTACAGAGGTGTAAAGAAAAAGAAAAAGCCAGCTGGGAGATGATATTACGAAAAGCATAAGAAAGACGAAAAATCTCTAAAGACCTAAAAGAGGATCTCCCAAGTTGATATTAGAGCTGCGACCTATTAAGTCATCGGCTCATATTACTGCTTGCTGAGGCCCGGCCAACTGTGCTACAAAAGCTCAAACATTTCTACGGAAAGAAATGTTTGAGGCTTCTCGTTTCCACGGTTTTATTCCCATCTTATTTCCCAATCCATTTTCCCCATTAGCAGTCTTTGTATTTTGTTATGACAACTTTCTTTCCTCTTGATTTCAAGTTTTATTTAATTGACAATAAACCCTTAGGCAATGTTGCATAACTGGTTGGTTCATTTTACAGGACTGGGAACTTTCCTGACTGTGTCTTATGTCCAAAAGTATTTAAATGCGACTTATATACTTCTACAACACTGCTCATGTGGCCTTTTAAACCTGGTTACCTGCACCATACAGAGCATTATATTCTGTAAAAGTATTCAGTTGTTGGTCCGAAGGCTCACAAATTTGAGAGAATGTAATACTACCTGCAAGGCTCACTGACCACGGCTTAAATTTTACTTCTACTAATGAGATTTATACAAGGATATATTCAGTAGTTTTTTTTTACTTTTTTTTTTTTGTTCTTGTTTTCTCCTTTTCAAGCACCGCATTCTACTCTGTGGAAGCTTCCCATAGAATCTATCGATTTCTGTACTTGTTTTATTTAAATAACTAACTTTGAATAACAATAAAAAACAATAATTTACTAACATACCCTAACACACCGTTAATTGGTATACCATGTGAATTAAATGTCAAATTTAGACTGAAGGGGGAAAAGCAGAAGTGAATTAAAAAAAGTAATAAATGCACCGAAGTTTCTTCGACGCTATCGAGGTTTCTGTGCAGCGTATAATGTTGTATGAGCCGCAGCCCATGAAACTTTAAGCCAAGCCCCGGTGGTGGCCTGTCCTATCGCGTTGCCAGACGCACGATCATGGCTGAACTACTGAGGGTATAAGGCTGCAAACTTGTATGTTTGATGATTAGGGGGTTGATCAACATATCAATTTGCAGCCCTCTAGCCTCAGGATCTCTTGAAGATCTGAGGGCGGACAGAAAAGTGTGGACAGACAAAATCATCTGACAGATAAAGCCATCTCAGTAGTTTCCTTGTACAGAAAACTAAAAATGGGAAAGCTTGTGTACTAACTGTTTTATGAAGAAGTTATACAATGAATTTGGAATGATGGCAGTATTGACATTGAGAGAATGTGGAAAAGAGAAGAAGATGACAGGTAAAAATAAATGTTAGTGATGGAAGAGAAGCGTGTTCGAACTCGCACAAGGGAGAAGGACTGGTTTGATGTAAAAGAGGGCATGAAACAGTTTTGATATCTTTATTCATGAGCTGCTGCGAGAAATCTAGAAAAAAGAGGACGTAGGAGCGTGGTTGTGGGATAGAAGAATAAGTCATGAATAGCGTGTGCAAGGCTAGATGTTTGTCGTTGTTATAGGACTCGTGGCGGATAGTTAAGACAGGCAGCTGCGACTAGTAAACAAGTTCGAAAGCGTCTGCAAGAGGAGAATGCTAAGAGTAAACATGACAGAGAGGATGATTATGATGGTAAACAAAAAAACAAAACCCTGGAGGATCGAGCAGAGTAGGTTAATTTGGACGGTGGTAGAATGGAAGTGAATGATTTGTAGTATTTAGATTTCTGCGAGGGTATATAACGATGATGGTTGGTTGAAGGAAGAGCATGTCTCCGAATTCATATCTTACGTGAGCTAACGCGTTAAGACTTGGAAAGTCTATGGAACCCGGGGAAGAATGACACGAAGATATTGATGAATTGTCTCCTTAACGCATGTGAAGTGTTGATAATGAATAATTATATATATATATATATATATATATATATATATATATATATATATATTACATTATATAAGTGCTAATAAGAACTTTTTGCTTAGCGTGAGTGGCACCAGAAAACCTGTTAGTGCGAGACATTTGGAAACAGAAGGAAATGATAAAAAGATTAGAGAAGGGAAGGTTGGATTTGAACGTTTTTACATGGTTTGGAATTGGGAATAAAATAGAAGACGATAAAGTGCTTCAAAAGTGAAAAATGAGAGGAAGACCTACCTAAAAAGGTACATGAAAGGAACTACTTTCACAGGAAGACCAAGGGTACGTGGATAATAGATCACCAGCACAATATGTGCTGAAGGCTTCAGGCTTCGATGGGTCCCTTAACAGCCTTCCACACGTGTGGGTGCAAGAAGCAACAATTGTAGTGGAGGAGGTTGCCAATAACAGGGGCTCATCCATGACCCAGCTGTTAAAGTAGCAGTGTGGTGGTGATTCTGCCTTTTTTTCCCCTTTGTGGAACTTACCTCTTAAATAATAAAAATATATAGATATCCGTATATAAATATTTTAAAATTTATTGTTACAGCAACATGTGAGGACGTATACTATAAAGTATTAAAAATCAAACATTCTGCCAAGCGAGGCTGAAAAATCACCCTTTCTTCAAAAATCTGATCAAAGATGAAGAGATATACGAGCACAGAGGGATCTAGCACATCAACGAAACTTTAAACAAGAAGTTTGCGAAGTAAAGAAAGTTAGTTCAACAATTAGAAAGCGAAAAAGAAAACCAGGAAAAGAAAGGGTTCGAACTAGACGAAAAGAATAAGCGCTAAGAAAGCGTAAGAAATAAATCATTGAAAATATGTCTACAAAAATGACATAAAAATTTAATTGAGATGACAACGAAACATTGGGCCGGACTACTACAGAAAGAAGCATTCTTTTAAAATGAGAGAGAGAGAGAGAGAGAGAGAGAGAGAGAGAGAGAGAGAGAGAGAGAGAGAGAGAGAGAGCTATCATCCTTTAAAATGATCGCATAAAGGACAGACGCAGACGATTATTATTTCTGATAATAATAAAGGAACAATGTCACAACGCCTTTTACTAACGTCAAACTTACAGTGTTAGTAAATTTAATCTTTGAAGATTATCCTCAAGATGAACAGGAACATGTTTAATAGATGGAGAAAATAATTAATTTATATAAAACAATATTCATACTGTCTTATGTGCATCAAATATTAACAAGAGCAATCATTCCATATAATTCATAATAAAAACTACATTTAATACGAAGATATTGATATTCTAACAAATAAAATACTACCACATGCACCGAAATCTATACACTATATTTGTGATTTACACTTTTCACTCAAAATCGGATCAAAATAAATTTTGGAGGTTTTAATTTAACCTTTAACCTTAAAAAGGTCAAGAACAACAATTAAATATATATTAACATGCGCCAAGCAGCGAACGCCGAAAGAGGGGCACTGCCATAAATTTTGCTTTTCATGAAATAGACTACATTATTTCATTCATAAATTTGATAGGGCAACTTTTAAATAACCAATTAAGCCAGTATGGTTTGGTGTAAGATGAGCTAAAGAAACAGGAACACCAACTGGAAACGTAAAATAAAGAGCTACTTCATTTCTTTTTACAATTTAAGGGCAGAATATATTCCATTACAGTACACTGACCAAAGCGTAGAAATCAAAAGGAGTCTGCGCTCACACAAATTAATAAGGGTTTTTAAGCTAAGGTTTATTATTAAAAAAACTCTTGATGCAAATTTATGCCATTGAGAGAAAAAATGTATCAAATAAAAATCATGTATATTTGCATGAAAAGAATAAAAGGAATTACTATCATACATTTCATATCATCAATAATCACTTGAAATGAACTCCGATTAATTCATCTTATAAGGAAAAAATTAAAATAAAACATTCATTCATTTTGTAAGGCAAGGAGTATGTCAAGAAATATTTTATCCAAAAACCTTATTTCTGATTTTGAAAAAAGATACAGGTTTCTTTCAGACTGAAAGTTGAAAAAATACATTTTCTTGAAAATGTTTTGAAGGCTGCGAATTTTGACCGAGTCGCTTTACAACATGAGGCGAACTATTTCGTACTGAAACCGCCCTCGGCACCAGGGAAAGTCATTCTGACTCTCTTAGAAAGCCGGAGAAAGGGACATTACCAACAAAGTATCAGGGGTCGACGACCTTTCCTCAATGGCTGACCGGGGCCGATAACCAGCTTTTGCTTGTTTTTCCATTTTGCGATAAGTTTCTCCCTCTGCCAGATGCCTTTTGGCCTTCTCTAAGTGAAACGCCTCCTCCTGCTATATTTTAGCGTTCTGCGAACGCTCCTTGCTTAGCAAATTACTCTCTTCTGCTATCTACTATGAGATTCAGAGCCTTTGTCCCGGTGTTTTTCCGGAATAACTTTTCTTCTGTGTATTTGACAAAGATATTACTTAACCATAGTATACTTTGAATCCCTACCTAATTTTCGGCAGCATTCTTTATTACTTATATTAGAAAAAAGTATATTCATAAGAGTAAAATATAGCAGCCGAAACCACTGGTGGAGCACACTAGTGAATGGGTTTAAAGTTATACGTGACGTAAACATATGACGTCCTGACCCCTCCCACAAGTTGATGGCGACAAACAGCTGTGTTTGATATTCTGAATGAATATTCGTACCTTGTCAAAGCTTCAAGACTGGCGGCTATGATAAGTCGTTGCCCCAGTGCTTTGCTTGTAATCCTATGCAATTGTCTATTTATTACAATGATCGTCACCGTCTTATTAGGAAAAATATCAAAGGAGTTACGACGAATGCCGAAGTTTTCTTTACTTTGTTAATTTATTTTTAATTACATAACTTTTTAATAGAGAAATTGTGATAGAAAGTAATTTCTCGGATTACTTGTGGAAACCCTTTTCTTCAAGGATTCCAACACTCGACCTCATGGCATAAATCCTTTATAAATTACTACTACTACTACTACTACTATAACTACTACTACTACAAAGTGTAAACAAGGAGTATTGGTTGTATTTCATTGTTGTCAGAGGTGGAGACTTTTTCACAAATAGACAATTATCCATGGAGAAGGAGGCAAGTTAATGACGTCATAAGTTACGTCATTATACCTTCGAAAGCCATTCCTCTGAGTTTACTGGCGATGTCTACAAGAAGTCGGTGTTACTCTTATAATTACCAGAATTGTGCAACTTTCGTAATACAGAATACAGTAAAAAAAAAAATTAGGTAGGGATGTAAGATATTCTGTGACAAAGTGTCACCTTTGTCATGTACGTTGAAAAAATTTTATTCCGGAAAAACATCGTGACATCGGCTGTGAAACTCATAGGAAGCTGAACTTACTGTAAACTCATTTCCTTACAAAATAACTACTGTATTTCAGCGCGTGAGCTGTATTACGATGGAAACCTTACTTTTTGAAAAGTAATTTGAACTCCAGACAATGGAGAATTGATGGACATCATTCAAACTAAGGAAACATTATTTCTTCTTTTTGCTGAAACCCTAAAATGCCAGTAACATACTGAAGTAGCTCCCATTTAAAAGTGCCCATACACAAAATAATAAAAAAAGCACTTCACAAAAAGGCCGCAAAGTTAAATGAAAAAAAAGAAATTAATAAATAACATATGCATAAATGTCATAAAAAAATCAAGTCCAAATAATTAGAGCAAAAGATCCTTATGAACATTACATTCTCTCTTGAACCCATGACATTTCACAAGCATACCAAACTATATTAATAAAATCCAAGTGGATCTTGTTTGTCCGCCCCGGGTGAGGGTAAGGCGGGTAAAGGAGACACGAAACAGCCAGCCTCCTCATGCAAACCTGTTTGTCCGTACCGGATGGGGCGGAGTAGGTAAAGGAACGGGAGGGTAAGGGAGACATGACACATCCACTCTCCCGCCCCATGCAAAGTAGTGCGTGCCATCTTGTCGCTGCATTGACTCTCGATAAATTAAGGACGCTGACTAAAAATTAGGACGCACAACTGAAAAAGCGTAGGCACTTAAAACGATAAGGAATGCAATAGTATCTGATATGTTAGTTCTTTTATTCAACAGTATCAATGACCTCTTTCTCTTGATATTTCATATCGTCATCATTGATTTAGCTTTATGAGAAATAACTTTTTTTCTTTTATTTACAACATATGGATACTGAATTCTTCCTACAAAACAAATTGGAAATAAATAAAATACAAAGTTACATTTGGCGAAGAAAGACAAATAATCAACAGTAAATAAAAGGGAGTGATAACATCTACCCCTCAGTAAACCCCATAAAACGCTGTGCCCCGTAGGGTTAAAGATGCCGATGGTTACCTATGTAAACCAATTGCATAAGGAACCGGGGAGAATGTGACATGATACGTAGTCATAATGAAGAATCCCGAATATAGCCTAGTGCTGCAAAGGACGACGCAAAAATGCCAAGAGAGGACTACGAGCACTTGGCCTCCTTGATCCGTCAGATGTATCTAAAGGGCCACAATTAACTGAAAGCACATACACAGGTGGAGAAACCTACTTTTTTAAAAGTGAAAATCAATATGATGAATATAAAAATAGTGGGAATACACTTGCGCCTGTAGTACATTATTACATACATACATACATTCATACATACGTAAAACATGTAAGCCGATATACATACAAACATCTTCAATTGGGAGATTAAAGTTTTTTTTTTAAATTGAGTTCTGACATAAAATGATGGGTTCCTCAGTATGAGTGACATCCGTTAAATGAGAAAATATCAACTGATCTGCTGGTATTCGAGAAAACTAAACAGAGATTTCTAAACATCCAAGACAGTCATTTCTGAGTTCTGAAGGATCTTTTATCATGAATTCTTTGCTGAATATATGAATATTATGAACATATTAGTGACGTTAAATGAATATGGGATTTGGTAAATAATAAATAAGCATCCGGAAAGACTAAAAAATATTTTCGCATGCTAATAACAACTTGCTTTTTCATAGATATCTTCCATGTTTCTTAACTCCCCGTTCTGCAAATCCAAACATGTAAGTTTTGAGATGAATCAAATACAAAAGAAACATGAAAAGGCTCTACAAACTCACTTATCTCCGTTGGCAGACTTTATCCACTTTGAATTTATATATATATATATATATATATATAATATATATATATATTATATGTATATATAGTATATATATATATATATATATATATAGATATATATATTATATATATATTCTTAATCTACATAGTAGGATTACTTTAGTTCGGATGTTAAATAAAACTTTCTTACCTTATTAAATGGATTTAACAATGATATTTGCAGCGAGTTGAAATTGACCTAAAAAAGAAAAGAAAAAAAAAGTGCTCGCTGCATAATAGCCCCAATATCTAGTGCATCCGTAGGAATTTCACCACTGCATGGGAATACAGTTCAAAACTCCATATTGCAAAACCTTTAAAGGATAACAATGTCATTTAAATATTTAAGGAATTATAAAAAAAAAATCCTGCTAAAGGAATCCCTAATTAAGAAAACAAATCAGATAACAGAATTAAATCAAAACTAACGAGAATGAAGCATTATAAACAAAACTAAACAATACGTGCAAACGTGATGGGACACATACAATTTTCTTTTGACTTCCCTCACTTAACTCCAGACCATCTCTTTCCCCAAAAGATATCCCCAGTACCATTTGCCTTAAGTTCTGTAATGAGAAAAAGAATATTAGCTTACATAAACCACCCCTTTAATGTTATTCATATTCCCGGGCCAATTTTTGCTTACATGCAAGAATGTTGGAGGACGTAGTAACGAGGAATATGGAAAACAGGAGGGAGAAAAGCTGGAGAAGGGAGGAAAAAATTCTGCAGAGACAGGCAGATTAAAGCAAGGCTGGGGGTATATAAAAAAAAGGAACATTCTACGAAAGAAAAAAAACAACGAAAAAGTCGGCGTTATGACCCTCAATCGTGGCAGCAGCCCAAGACACCAACGAAAGAACAACCTTCCGGTTCTCTCATTTTATACAAAAAATAGAGGAAGGGGAGGGAGAGGAGGAAGTATGCGACAAATAATGAGAACAAATAAACTTCTACTAAGCCATTACAAAATAACACCTGACTTTTTAGAAATAACCTGGTGCTCCTGGATAAACTGTGGAACCTCAATCTACTAAAGCAGACTACTCACCACCACGCACGAGTACTGTGGACTTCACATGGAAATGCTAGCGATAGTTTCAATACTCAGCAAATTATCGTTACAGTACTTGCAGGATAATGACTAAAGTTCAGCACTCCATTTAAAATCGCCTTAATACGTGACACTAATATCAGTACAAATGTTACTCTGAATTTCGAAGTCTGGACTAGGTACATTAATGTCTCTAACCGTAGGATAATATTTATCGAGTAACTGGATTTGATATCGGTTCCCTGGTCGCAGAGAATATGGCTTACCACAGTGCGCATAACATTAACAAATGTTGGGATTTACGTCTGACAGGTCAGTGGCGGTTGCTCACTGTGATACGATAGGATGCTATAAAAAGAGTCAATACCAACTCCATAAATACCCACTAATTGGGAAAAGACTTCGCATCATCGCAGATCTTAATAGAAAAGCTAGTAGTCTAGTCTAAAAAAATCATGTATACCTACTATATAATATATTATATATATATATATATATATAAATATATATATATATAGAGATAAATCCCTAAATATATATTTTAATTAATATATAATATATATAATATATATATATAGAATATAATATTTAATAATATATAATATATAATTATATATAATTATAATATGTAAATGTATACTCCCCCCGAAGAAGTACAGATGAAAGAGATGAGATGGAAGACCTCCTCTGTGTTACGTCCACCGTGCGAAGTGCAATCTATATCAATGCAAAACATGGAATAGGTGTGAGAGAAGCGACAAGTATGAAAACGCAGAGGCTGTGTAATGCTCGACGGAGCCAGAGTAGAACTTGGAATTATTGGATAAGACGTAGTTTGGATGGAATTATAACTTACAATAACTCAGAAACTGGGCTGTCAATGACATAAGTACACGAGATAGGATTAACATTTGAAAAATTGTCTCTATTCTAAATTAAACAAATTATGAATAGCAACTTCATCCACAAAGAAAAATGCGTGCGCTGAACAAACAAAAGTATATAAGAAATCTACAAAGTTATATCAACCAGCCTTCAAGAGACACACGCACACACACACAATATATATATATATATATATTATATATATATATATATATATATAAATAACAATTTCGTTCACTTGTCCTCAAAATCCTGGAAATGAAACTGCTTTCTTTATTCTGAATGACCTGGAAGCCACCGGATTGTCTGGGACAAAAGGACCAGCAGCATTGTACCCTACCTTGCTAATGCAAGTCAACGGGAAAGAGGGATTTTGGGTGTACTCGTAGATATTAAAAGATGGTGGGTACCATACTAATGAAAATAAAATTGACAAAACGTGCAAGTTTTGAGATACATAAAGCATTTCAGAAAGCAGTGCCGGAGGTTACAAATCTGCTTCTTTTTCTAGTTTGTTTGTTTGTATGGTGCTTTTACGTTGCATGGAACCAGTGGTTATTCAGCAACGGGACCAACGGCTTTACGTGACTTCCCAACCACGTCGAGAGTGAGCTTCTATCACCAGAAATACACATCTCTCGCTCCTCAATGGAATGGCCGAGAATCGAACCCGCGACCACTGAGGTGGGACGCCAACACCATACTAACCACGCCACTGAGGCGCTTCTTTCTCTAGTGGCCAAGCTACTTGCTCCTTCGGTGAAATAATTTTAAAATAAATTCGACGTGGATTATGAAATATTATGAAATTTCATTCCTCTTCTGAAGCTCCATAATTCCTTGTTCCCATTCGAAACTTTGAGCTTCGTTGCACGTATTGGCGTCCCACGTCTTTCAAGATGATAGCACACAAGCCTTGCAATACGGGCATAGATGCAATAAGGCTGACGATGACAAATGCATGTCACAAGAGAAGACCATGATAATAGAATATAGTTAATCAATTTTCATAATAAGTCGCCAGCGAACGCACGCGCTCCATTTTGTGTGTGTATAAGTGTGTTTTCGTATGCGTATTTGTATAGAGGAATATGTGAAAATAAATAACAGAACAAAGATACAAAAATAAAGACAAATATGAACAAACATACGAGCATAGATGTGTAATGAAGATGATGTCCAGGAGGAGGAGGAGGAGGAGGAGGAGGGGGAGGAGGAGGAGGAAGCTTTGGCATGAGTCTCATCCGAGTACCTTATGAGGAGATCGCGTCGTATCATCGCTCATTCGCGACAAAATATCTAGCCACTAAAACGCACCGTAAACAAGGGCGAATATGCCTCCACAGCGGTTCCATCAAACGGGATTAAACCTCGCACACCAGCGTTTGCTTGCTCCTTCTTATCTAGTTTTAGGCCTTGATAAATACCTCATTTATTCTTACCTGCTGCAGAGAAACGCAGGTTAGGAAGAGAAAGACAAGGGATGAAAAGGGGAAAAACGGGATAAAGGAAGGATGGCTTCCGTGTAGGAATTGCACGGATTTTGCGTGAAGAATGGAAGCGAGAATTTTGAGGGGAGGTTCACGCGAAGGAAGGGTTTCCAGAGGGGGGAAACGGAGAGCGTCCTTTGAACGGGGAACTGGAGAGAACTAAGAAAAGGGGGTAAGACAACACAGGCGAGTAATGGCTAAAGACCCTTACCGTGTCAAAAATGCATCTATTTCGGGCCTGGATGCAATGTGAGGGGAGACGGCTCTAATCCTATTTAACGCTCGGCTTGTTTGTAACATAGTGCCTTATTCTTCTCCGCCTTTTTCGTCTTCATCGTCTTCTTATTTACTGGCAAATAAGAGGAGGAAGCATCTTTCATACAATACCCGAAAAGAATTCTCAAAAGTCACAAACTGACCTCGTGTAGTTACTACACGTGATTAAAGGTTATTTTCCCACTTCGTTACACCATATATATTTAAATAAAATAAATCAAAAGACTAGCATATCTCGAAGCACTGGCTGCACTGGCTCAACTCTCTCTCTCTCTCTCTCTCTCTCTCTCTCTCTCTCTCTCTCTCTCTCTATGAATATTAAAACGAAATCTGAAGCGCATATTTCGACAGCCCCTTGAAGTTTATACCCTTTCATCAGTATGCTATCTCGGTGGTTCGAACCACCTAATCTCGACACATAGCAAAAAAAAAAAAAAAAAAAAAAAAAAAAAAAATGAATACTATCTCTGTCCTGCGTTGATGCAGCAGTTATCAATTCCCTTAAACTTCCTTAATTTCTGCCTTTTAAAAAATATATGTGATAAAAGGAAGAAGCCTGTCTTTTCTCTCTGCACCGATTTTTGGCCTCGACAATTTTAGCCGTTTTGTGAATAAAAACACCGAAGGGTACATAGGTCCCTCTGATGGTTGGAGGGAGGCATGGCGGGAGGATTTCAAGCTCTCATCTTTGGCCTGAGACGTCAAGATGAAATGTTCATACGAAATCAAAATATTTTTTCGACATGATCCCGTCCTAATGAAGAATCTAAAGGAACCATTTCACTCAAGTAACAGACTTTTAAAAAGATACCTAAATGGTGAGAATCATATATATACGCATTTTATCCAGTCGTCCAAATATTCTGGCAAGCTCCAGTATTACGAGTTAAATAACATAGGGACCCACCCCGCACTAACCCCCCCCCAAAAAAAAAAAAAAAAAAAAAAAAACTCTTGACGTGATTGCCTAGCGCCACTTTGGGTAAAATTTGAAAAGGATGACTAGCAGCTATTTCCGAAGTCTTAATAGTACATGAGCTACAACATTCAAGATTATTTTTACTAAGTAACCTCACATGGCTGTCTGAATCATAAAAATTTTAATATACATTTATACATGCTTTCTAGCAACCAAAAACGTTGACTTCTTGCTCAAATTCGGATTCATATATACTTAAATCAAAACCATGAAATAAAACGTTTCCATTATAACTTAAATGGCAAAAGCTCCATTATTCATGAATAAAGACTTGAAAAAAATTTAGCATTTGCTAACAAGAGGAATCTAGGAATTTGAAAAAAACAAGATTTAAACTATTTTTCTCAACAATATCTACTTTTTTTTACACTGAATACTCTTTACAAGCTTAAACACAAAATCCAAATTTTCCTCCAGAGAAATAAGAAACCTAGTGCTTTACCACAACAGGAAATTAGAAAAACTTAATAGCTTGGCAAGAAAAATTATTTACCCTAAAGACATTTTTTTTCAACAAAACTTTACTCTAAATCCTTAACCATAAGTCGACATATCCCTTCACCAAGAATGGGTTACGTCTCCAGAACAAAACTTAAGACTCCATCCTTCCATAACAATGAAATGAATTCACAGACCTTCCACTCTCAAGAAAGCATCAATCAGAGTTTGACATTTTTTAGAAAATATTTCAGATGAAACAGACTAACTCTTCTGGATGTTCTCTAATGTGAATGGATGTAAATTACGTCCATTCATTTTCATTTCGGTCTAGAAATAAGCTTGATTTTCGATTCTCCACGTAATACTATTCTTGTCAAGGCTATGAATGGGCCAAATTACCTTGTCTGAATTTTTTATTCACCACAAACACCAATGACGATTTTCTCAACACTTTATTCTCACCCAGAGCTATCGGCACTCAACACGTGGAAAGCATTAAAAGGAACGTGACTTACATGTTGCTGGTGACTTTTTTTTTTTTTTTTTTTTTTTTTTTTTTTTTTTTTTTTTTTTTTTTTTTTTTTTTTTTTTTTTTTTGGGGGGGGGTTGTCTGTGGGTGTGCTGAGATCATACTATGAATTCCACGTTAAACAATCATAAAATCATAAAAAAAGGAGAACACAATGTACCTGATTAAAAGAGAGAGAGAGTGAGAGAGAATTAACTGGATATAAGGCAGTGGAACTGCAAAACTACTTAAAGATTGCCGTCATATTTTGCCCGAGAGGTACACTAGTAGGGCAATAGAAATGCAATTTCAAAGCACTTGAACATGGAGGAGCTCACAGTGCACATCCCCGAACTGCTGAAACTGAACGAAATGAAGTCTGGTCTTAACGCTGTGTGACTTTGACCTGGAAACAGTCACCGACGTTCAAGGTCACTTAGCAGGAAACCCCAGGTCGAGAAACTCCCGTTGAATATCGCAACTAATTCGATGGACATGCACATATTGGTGTTCACCATATCGAAGGGTAAAAGTACAAAAATCATAACCAAACGTATAATTGATCCAAACCACCGTTAGTTTAAATACAACTTTAGACTGAGTGTGCCAAAGATCACAGATAATAATTACGGATGGTTATCATTCAAGATATTTCGTGCGATACGAATTGCGATACCTTTTTCCGATTTTCGAAATGGATCGGTTATAATTTTATATAGCAACTGATTAATATTAATGTAGAAAACACTTCTGAAAGGCAGTTCATATCAATTTCGTTATGAAATCATGCTCACAGTGGCGAAAAAAAGTACAACATGAATCAATATTTGAAATATCAAACTAGAAAGCAGTTAGAAGGAAAATTATTATTTTCAAATAGGAAACAAATTAAGGAAACCATACATAAGAAAACCGTTGCTAATACCGCGCCTCTAGCGGATGAATTCGGAAACAAACAAACAAACAAACACTTGGAATCCATCTTACTGCCTTTTTTTATGCGATCAGACTAAAGTTCTTTAATATTAGCTTTATTTCATTGGCTAAATTTACAAATATCTAAAACTGAGAGAGAGAGAGAGAGAGAGAGAGAGAGAGAGAGAGAGAGAGGTTTAAAAATTACAAAATCGTCAGAAAAAAAAACACCTAGTACAAGGGACATCCGAGAGTGACGATATATAATATGGCGAAACCGACCACCAGCTGAAAGCATTATATCAGCGAGAACAGTATCGTATTTTCCCTACCTCCTACATTACCATTAGCGTTATTATCACCATGCGAGTCTTTCGTCTTCCGTCCGCACCTCACGGGTAAAGTTGTATGGTAATTTTGGGTCGATTACCACGAGACAGATGCAGCGTAATTCTAACATTTCCATGATATGGAGCAATACGCTAATAACTGATGTGCTCCCAGGTGCAGATATCATATTGAATTTGCCACTGGCTCCATTACGTGTGGGAATACCTTAGCAGAATCGAGTTAATAGTCAGTCTCAGGATGCGGCACAGGATCTACGTGGTGCATGTATCAAATGGAATGATTTCTTTGGATAAAGGGACCAACAAGAGGTAATTCAGTTTAGTGTAATTCGAAACATGACCCGTTTTCTGTAATTATGCAAGGAAAACATGACACAAGAACCTCAAGCAGAGGTTCTAATAGTATGTACAATATTAGAAGCTGTACGCAATATGTTCTTCCTCTCAAGAAATTAAACAAAAATTAAAGGAACCAATGAATCAAATACAATATGGATACGTACCACGTATAGTATTACTTAGACCTACCAAATGCCGGCCAACGATAATTCAATACAGCCAACTTCCGCCGCCACCTTCAGACACCTTCCGAGGAGGACTTCAGAAAGGGGTGAGACATTTTTCTCACATTCTCGCGATGGATCTTTTCCCCTTCTTCCTGTGTCCGGCCCATCCCCCTCCCTCCCTCAATCCCAGCTAACCTTCGTACTGTCAACAAGAGACTGGAGGAAGCTCTTAAAACTTCTTGACGACAACAACTTTTTCGAGTCATAGTGAAAACAAAGTGTGTGTGATTTTCCCCTTAAGGTCTCTTTCTTCTGAGCCTCAGCTGAAATGGTTTTTCATCTCCACAAGTTAAGATATTTGATGGCATCAACTCCCCCCCTCCCCCCCAACCCTGCTCTCTCTCTCCTCTCTCTCTCTCTCTCTCTCTTCTCTCTCTCTCTCTCTCTCTCTCTCTCTCTCTCTCTCTCCCCCCTGCGCCAACACGACCTGACAGTTCTCCTGTTTTATCACTAAGAATCCCTGGTGTCTCCAAGAAAAAAAACCGCAAAAGGCCAAAACCATGCGAAAGTTTAAAGAATATATTGATGGATCACTGTAGATGAGATATTGACATGCATCTACGCACACCAAGACGACACACAATCCTCTCTATCGTTCTCTCTCTAGGACTTCGTTATTTTTAATGATTTTATTATTACTATTGAATTATTAAACAAAACAGTTACACTTCTTAACTCTAATAGACTGGACCGAATGGATTTGGGCTTCACGGTAAAGGTGAAATTTTGCAAGCAGACAGCGTTGAAGGAGTTGGACAGCAAGGTGGGACAAGACCAAAGGAAACAGATGAAAGGCAAAGGACAGAAATCAAAGCATCAGGGTCTTTCTTCAGGGAATCTGCAAAGGACCTTTAGTATTGCCAAAAAAACTCGCAGTGCAAGACACTCTGTCGGCACTGCTCCCTCAGGGGTCTCCTTCAAAGAACATGCATATATATATATATATATATATATATTATATATATATATATATATATATATATATATATATATATATATATATATATATAAGTGTGTGTGTGTGTGTGCGTGTGTGTGTAATTGCCCCGAACTAAATTTTAAGCGACACTTAATATTTTACATGTATCTACATTCTCAAATGCACTCATAAAACTTCATGGCATTTGTCGTTTGTACTTCATATTATAAGACTAAATCTATATTTTTATCTAAAGAAATATTTCAAAATTCACATTGACAATAAAATCACAAGCTCCAGCATTAACGCCAGTAATGACACCCGACGCCTTTTCTATACAGAAAAATCTAAACCGAGACATAATTCAAATTTGCGTTTAGAGCAACTGATAATTTATCGCCTTCCCCTACATGCACCATATTATGCATAGGTATTATTGCACAAATGACCAAATAAAACCTTGTTGTTTATCAGAAAAAAACCATCTCACTAAGAGACACGGAAGTAAAATGATGTAAGAAAAAGTGATGAAAACACCTTGAACCAACACGAATGTTCTATTGTTCTGCCAAACCAAAATAAAATAGCCATGATACAACTCAGAACCAATAAATATACAAAATACAATGAAATTATAATGCGGTACTTGTTACCGAAGACAAATATATAAAAAAAGATAGGCTTACAGTCAAAGACACAAAGTAAGGGCATAGGAGACCGCACTGTATCAGACAAACAAAAATACGAGAGTTATAACTGTTCAGAGGAGAGGGAAAAAAAACTTGAATACTTTTACAAAGGCAGTGAATGCGCAAATTTTCCTTCGTATTTTGAAGAAAAAAAAAATTAAGAATTCACCAACACATACAAGAGGTCATTTAAACTGGAATATACTACGACCAAACGACATTTTCTGTCCACTAGAAATATACACAAGATAATAAACAAAATGACGTGCAAACAAGCTCGCGCACATTAAATATATAACTTAAAAGATATATGTTGGGGGCAATAAAACATTATATCCTGACTTGCCTTGCATTCAGGAAAAACGATGCAGGGTAATTTCGCAAAGTCTTAAATTACCTCAAGAAAACTAAATGTAAAGGCAACATCAAGAGCAATTATTTATTTTTCAAGTACCATACTCATACGGCAAAGCATATAATTATGCTAATCGTTTTAAGGCATTACCCTCAAAACATCTTGGAAAATTATACTGAACATTTTTAAGATTTCTTTCTCTCTTGATTCACTTTGCGTTTCAAGAATGAATATATATATATATATATATATATATATATATATATATATATAATATATATATATATATATATATATATATATATATATAGATACCCCCATACAATACTGAGAGATAGAGAGAGAGAGGAGAGAGAAGAGAGAGAGAGAGAGAGAGAGAGAGAGAGAGAGAGAGAATATATCCTTTCCATTTTCCCAATGGGAGAAAATGATTATCATGAGAGAAAATTGCAATCACGGTAAAGCAAAAAAAAAAACTATATTCTCTACATATTAATACAAAACTTAGAGTAGAATAAATAAAGCGATGCACCAATAATAAATATAATGAAAAGCTCAAGAACCAAAATTCCCATGACATTCTCAACGAGGCCATAGAGCGAGGCAAATTCATAATAATGAGCCCGAGAATAATTTAGGAATCTGGCCGAGACAAATTCTATTGGAATCCATTGACCTTGTAAAGAGAAAGCCCCTCACTACTCACTCGCCTTTCATACATACACACAGAAATACGAGCATACATACATCTACACAATGAAGGTACACACATGTACCTTCATTGAAATTACATTTATGGACTAGATAATCCAACCAGTCCTTCCAAAAATCCTGCTAGGGTTGATACATTACAATGATGAGAGAGAGAGAGAGAGAGAGAGAGAGAGAGAGAGAGAGAGAGAGAGAGAGAGAGAGAGAGAGAGAGCAAAATATAAATGCAAATGAGAGCCTCATATCCTTTTGTTATGGAATGAATACATGGCTAGTACAATAAATCATTTCTGCTCTCTTGCCCCCGCAGCCGAAATCATTCATGATCTGTAGGACCGGTTCTTCCCTCCTTTTCACTTCTGTTCCAGGACTATTTTCCATTTACTCATGACGTCGTCAATGTAACTTACAATCTCAATAAAAAGCATAATAATAGCTGATACATTCTGGATTGCAAGCCCAACTCTGCTGAAAACTTCATGTACGTTATTATTACTTACTATCATTATTATTATTACTGTTATTATTACTGCTTTAGCAATACCCAGAGGACCAGCAGCCCCTCGGCTGCCAATTTGCGTAATGACTTTGCCGAAATCTAAAATTACTTCCCAAGCAGAATTCTTGTTTTCTCATTTTTTTTCTTGGACAAGCAACTCCACAATGGCTAACAAAAAAAATTAGAGGAAGGATTCAAGGAAAGGCAATGAGAGAGAGAGAGAGAGAGAGAGAGAGAGAGAGAGAGAGAGAGAGAGAGAGAGAGAGAGAGATTCAACACGCACGAGGAATTCTATGAATAGCACATATTTAAACGGATTTAGCTGGTATTTACGCTTCATGATTTTCTCGAATAGCCATACCAGGGAAGCAAGGAGCCTTGGGGAAGGAAAAAAAAAAAAGTCGCACACACACACAGGCACAAAAAGAAAAAGGTTCCCCAAGTGTTCAAAAGGGGGTCGTCCCCCGGCGAGCGATCTACACACATGGCCCTGTTTGCACTGGACTTGGTATACAAAGATTAACCTGGGAAGGTTAATATTTGAGAGACAGGGGATGGGCATTTAAGAGCCTCTCATTAAAAACGGGGTATAAAGGGGTATCCTTCCAACCAGGTGAACAGAGACACCTACTAAGAGCGGACAAGGAGGGAGAAGCAGCATCCTGATTAACAAGCAACGACAAAAATATGATGACGCTAAGCTCCTAAGTCAAGTGCCGATTACTAAGCTGCTCTTCCATGGATCTCCTTTAAAATAATATTCTGCATTGCCCAGTGGCATCTTCGGAATGTAAATAAAATAGTTTCCTGCAACTCAAATACTTAAGGTCAATATAGAGGCTTTCACAGCAGCTTTGAGAAGCACAAACCGCGTTTCATAAAACTTACAATATTTGTCAGGTTATCGTAACCAATTCAAAAGAGATAAATTTCCAGAAATAATTAAAAGGACTACTCAAGTTCCCACTAAATAATTTTCGTTAAATCTTTCATCTCCTTCAAAATATTTAAATTCACCTCAGTGTGTGTGTGTGTCTTAGTCTTTAAGCGGGATCATGTAAAAGTTTAAAGCACAGATTTTTCGGGAGGATCTCCCATGGGCAACCGAAATCGATGAGATTCTGGTGGTAAATCAGGAACCAGATCAGGACACATGAAACTTTTCAGGAAGGTCAGTCAAGGACCATTAAATGCAGATCTGAACCTGGATATGGCGAAGGAAAACTTTTATTCGCGACGATAGTGTATTGGGAAAAAAATTTATTGGGGGATTTTCTTGAAACAATTCCGCAAAATAATGACGGTGATGATGGTGTTTTGGTAATATACCGGACACGAGATAAGGACGAACCGACAAATCCCTCAAATATTAATACTGAACATTGTGCCATAAAATACCACAATGAAATGAATGAAGTTTTTACATAATTATTTGTTTACAATTTACCCGGAAAGTTATGAATTATAATTTGTCTGTAAAGGATGAACTTACATTTGCATTCAATTTCCTACTCTTGCAAACAATTTTCAAACTCTCCTAATAGTTTCTTTAATCAGTACCTTATCATCTGCAGATATCAAACATTGCATACTCCAGTCAAAACTCACTATATCATACCACAAATTTCTCCTTATATCCTACTGTCTTTATCTGTGACTTGTCGCAACACTCTATTATTATTATTATTATTATTATTATTATTATTATTATTATTATTATTATTATTATTATTATTATTATTATTATTATTATTATTATTATTATTATTATTATTTAACAATACTCGAAACGTAACACACGTTTCCCTATCACGCACTTATACACGAAACCAGTATATTTCATACTACATATTCTAACACAAGCTTCACTTCCACCATTAAAAGGTTTCTTAGTTCACAACAGTTTAACTTTTATAACCATGTCTCCTAAACACCCTCTATCTAGATCCAATGCTTTTAAGATTCTCACAGAAATGATTCCTTTAAGACACTTTCTCAACATATAATATTCCTTACCTAAATCTACAATGCTCTACCTCTGTCAATTGTTTAGATTTCTCAATTAAAATTCTACCAGACACGTTTTCACTTATACTTATTATGTAATGGTTTAGCTCCTTCTTTATTCTAACCGTCGCCACTTTGACATGTGCCTTTATACTATAGAAGAGTAATTCCTCTTCCAATTCCTCTGGAACCTTTACCTGGTTTAATATATTCCTCTGGAACCTTTACCTGGTTTAATATATTCCTCTGGAACCTTTACCTGGTTTAATATATTCCTCTGGAACCTTTACCTGGTTTAATATATTCCTCTGGAACCTTTACCTGGTTTAATATACCTAAAAACAATGAAAATCCACTCAATCCCACTCGTAGGTGAGCAGTTCAAATATAATGGAGCGCTGGATTTGACAGCAGTCTCTTAAGGAGGGAGTGCAACTAATCAGAAAAAAAAAGCACGGGGCTAGCAACCTAATCCCAAAACAATTGCTGATTCCGAAAGGCTACCAAATTAAATACTTCAAATAAAGGGAAATAATACACAGATAAACATATATAAATACACACACAGACACACAGACACAAAATTCTCCTTCGGTTAACATATATGAAAATATATTAAATCCGAGGTAGAGCGAATTAGATATTAAAGGACATTTGTAGCTCGATGTATGTATATGTCACGGTAATGTGATATAACATACATACATACATACATACATACATACATACACATATATATATATATTATATATATATTATAGTAGGATATATATATATATATATATTATATATATATATCTATATATATATATATATATAATATTATATATATATATATATATCTATATATACTATAGATATATATACTATCTATCATAGATATATATATATATATATATATATATATATATATATATATCTATAGATATAGATATATATATATATATATATATATATATAAATATCTATAGATATATATATCTATATATATATATATATATATATTATATATATATATATATATATATAATAGGTATATTAGGCTTACTATATTACGAACACGAACATTACGCTAAAAACAAGATAGAAATTAAAACAGTAAAGGTATTTTGTGAAAAATATATATGCACATACTGAAGATACATCTAGCTAAATAACAACAGTGAAACTATGATGTTACCTCATTCCAATTTTCTAAGTTCCAAAGGCTAGATTAAGCCAAATAACCTGCACGCAAACACTAAAGTAGCCGTCCGTGCTATCTCTCTTCCCTTCCCAGGAGCGTTGGTTCTCTTGAGTAATCCACTTAATTCCGTGTCATGAAGGGCAGAAAACCAACATTCATTTCACATTGAGAAAAACAAAACTTTGGACAATGTTAAGCGAGCTGGGCTAATACTCATTTGCCGAGACGTTTCGCAGGGCAAATATTTGTCCTGAACCTAAGGATCTCTCGAGCACAATTCTCCAAGACGAGAATTTTCTGGAAATTGAGGAAAAAATTGCACATTTCTGTCTCCTAAGGAATCTTTCGTATTCCAGAGAGAGAGAGAGAGAGAGAGAGAGAGAGAGAGAGAGAGAGAGAGAGAGAGAGAGAGAGAGAGAGGACAAAAGTGTTTAAACATGCCGTAGACAAGAGAAGAATTCACCTTTTGTGAACATTCATGAATAGAATTTTTTTTTTTAAATCGATGGTTCCAAAGAATAAACGTAAAACAGATATAAACCTTTCTACACATTTAGAAAATTACTAAGAGATAATGCAAATATAAATTTCTAATAGGCAAATCTTAGAAACAACATTCATGAAAAAAAACCATGACACTTCTAATTGCTCAAATAAATCAGTGTAGGTTAAAATTACCCTAAGGAATGGATCAATGTTACTTTTTCTAACTACAATATACTTTAATAGGGTCCGAGTAAAGGGGGGAACTAACGTCCTCCTGCATCCATGGGCTGATCAAACCGGTGAATGAAGGGGGTGGAGAAAGAAGGGAACTAGGACAGAATGTCTGAAGTTAGGCAAAAAGCAAGCACGGGGAGAATTCCAAAGCGTTGAACAGACAACCGAAGATTACAGAAGTAATGTGGAAAACCGCAGCCATGGCAGTGACTAAAGAAAGGCGACCGTAGAAACCCTGCTAAAGCAGTGAAGAGAGAGAGAGAGAGAGAGAGAGAGAGAGAGAGAGAGAGAGAGAGAGAGAGAGAGAGAGAGAGAGAGAGAGATTGAGGATCACTGATCTGGCGAACAGGAACCGATCCACTCCTATTAAGAAGGGATACAAAAGATTAAGACAGCAATACTCCACAACACACACTGACGATTCCGTTCAAAATGAAGCTTTAGAAACTACGATGATAAAACTAAGTTGCGACACTGAAGTACGCACTTACTTTTCGTGGAAGAATACTTATCAATTTGAATATATGAA
Organism: Macrobrachium nipponense; assembly: GCF_015104395.2. NCBI lineage: Eukaryota > Metazoa > Arthropoda > Malacostraca > Decapoda > Palaemonidae > Macrobrachium > Macrobrachium nipponense. The sequence goes on along the minus strand of NC_087213.1, from coordinate 71,896,598 downwards.
ATAGCCCCGATACATGTTCGAAGTCAACTAAAGACTTGAAACTCCTGATATAAGTGAAGGGTCGAATAACAATTTTCACCAAACAACATTTCAACAAAATAATGATGGTTGAGAACACACAAAAATAGGTGTTCTCCATGACCCCGTGGCCAAGTAGTCCTCATTTGCGACAGAATAGAGTTCAAATCCCCAGGAGATGAAACAAATTCCATAACCCATATCACATCTACTAACTTGTGCAGCAAATTGTGTACCAGGTGCTTAGTTGACTGTGGCGAGTTGCAGAAGGGGTGAAAAATTGCATGGAGCAATCTGAGAACCAGGAGGGTAACACCCTTTGAAGTCAACCCCTCAGGGGGGAAAAAGGTTATAGCTGAAAAGTAAACAAAAACCATTCCAACATACACACTTACAATTCAATTTTCGGACATTTTTCATGGTCGGGATAAAAGAAAAAAAGATCGAACGCCTTTTATCCAATATTCGAAACAATACCTAAAAATCTAACACTCACAGTTTACAGAAAGAGGAAAAACATAATACAGAAAAGTATAATCCACTATTCGTTGTTTCCAATATCAGATACAAAAGTAAAAGGCAATATTCTTGTTTTCCAATATTAAGGATAAAAAATGTACGATACAATAAGATTTTCGAAGTCTGGAAAAATATATATAAAAATTGGGTACAACGCAACACTCGTGGCTTCTGGCGTTCTGGGTTAGAATTTAAAAGCAGTATCTATACAAAAGTGGGAATGAATATAACAAGCAAAATATGTAGGTTTACAAACATGTTATTTTATGAAGTAATCTGAATAGGAGTCTACTGACATTGTAGAAAAACTATATCGCGCACTTTGACCATCAATTGCAGAAAGCAAATTCTTTTTAATTGAATAACTTTCCTCTCAATAATAATCTTTGACATATCTTCAGATTTTAGCCTAGCCATACACTCCCTTCAAAATAAACTAAAGAACAATAAAAAAAAATGGGATAACTAGAATAAATCATCCCACAACAAGTCTATGGAAGACCTTCAAAATTAGAGGAGGATATCAAGACTTTACATATATCACAAACATGGCCATTATGTACATCGATGATGTTAAAAAAACACAAAATAAGTATGTTTCACGTTTGAACGTTATTCCTGACCGAAAATAAACCTTGAACAGCGTCTTTACGTAAAGTAATGCATGCCTATTATCCAGGTATTATAAGAAATCGCGTATACCACTCCCATGCCGTGAACTGAATGACAATTGCGCATAAAATAAACATCAGTTGCATACACGTTTCTATCTTCGTATTTGTTAAGAACTAAAAAAAATTAACTGAATTTTCATTCCCTAGTTGACAACAAGGAACTCTCTGAGTTTGGTAATTTGCCGTTACTTTATATATTATAACCAAAAAGACTGACACCATGATCTTGCTATTTATTTTGCAACTAGGTAGTGTAACCTTACGAATACTTCCAACTCAATACAGGGTATCTTCACTAGGGTAGTCTAAAAGAGAAAATTCTCGTGTATTTCCACGGAGAAATACGATCGTGCCTGGTCACTCTAATTAAGCTCGTAACAGTTTGGTTCCAACCTTTGTACATCCAATCTATATTGATTACGTTTGCTTATCCAAACCCCACAGACTTAAATTGCTCGACAAATCCACTGGGAGCTCATTATTTTCTCCTAATATGAGGAAATTCCCATTCCTAAACAAAGCCCAAACAACTCAGGGTCAATTTTAGGAGCATGACACAATACACTCCTGATTATCAATGACAAGCATAATATATATGACCGCAATACATTACAATATGTACGAATACAATAAAAAAAAATTCGATTGAAGGGTTTCAGTAACAGGGGTTATGAAATTCAAGTTTTTTTTAACTTGTAATAAAAACCGTGAACAAATTATAATTTTGAAAGTAGTGAAAGATAAAGTACCTACTTTCACTGAGACAATCAATCCCTGGTAGCTGCAGTCACAAAATCAAACAATACCAAGATCTAAGAGAAACAACAAACGACTACTAAGCTGACCTCTTAAAAACTATTCTTATAAAATGCAACAAGGAAGACTTAATTAAACGCGTTAAAATTATCATATCATTAAATAATTATAAATATAGAGGAAATGATAGTTAGGAAATGATAATCGGAAGATATTCATATTAATGTTAATCAGCAAACACTTCAAGACATTATTCAGAGGAAAAAAAAACGCCTGTGGTTCCATGGGAGGTAGAGAATGAATACATATTAATATTTTCCTTTAAATAAATAAAAGCAAACCTGATTTTCAACGTAAAAGATAACATAACAAAATAACGTTCAAGTTAATAAACTCCTTCAAATCAATCCCTTACCATGAACAGAATAAAAAAACAAAAATGAAAATCTCTTAGGTTTTTACCGAATAAAGGATGAGAGTTAAGGTATGCTTTCTCAATATATCTATTTATTCGTTTCTTTTCCTCTTCGCTGTATCACGAAGAGTCTACTACTGAGGGGAAGAGAAGAGCGGGTGATTAAGGCAGGATAAAGATGTCGAGATGAGAATTCAATCTTTAAGAACTGATGTTGCGTCACTCAAAGATCACGAACACCTGTCAATCATCTTTTTTATAAGACGTCTCTATTATGATCTTCAAAAAATCCACTTTCGGGAAAGAAGACAGGGGGCAATAAAAGAAAATAAACACCAGAAGTTTAAAGATAAAATAAGGAATAAGGCAATAACATTAAAGTTACCAAATGAAAGTCGTACGGAAAAACTAAAGTTGGGAAATAGGACAAGCAACAATATACGGAAACTCCGAAAGTTTTGTAATAAAAACAGTCATACGATAGGGAAAAAATTATAGTGGAATGAACCATTAAATCGTAAAGTGCAGAAAAATATTCGGAAGTAGCAATATGAGACCAGAATTAAAACAAAAACAAATAAAACTAAAGGTAGAACAGAAAAGTCTTTAAGGGAAAATATGTAAAAACGACGAAGCGTGGGAAAAAAATACGAAACAGAACCAGATATATCTACAAATTTAGCCTAGCTAGAAAATAAGCCATTTGGTAACGTAAAAAATAATATACGCAAAACAGGACTTGATGTAATGACAAAAGGTAACTGAATAATGAACAAGACAGAAAACAAGACAGACGTTGGGAATTAACAGTATCCACAAATGACAATTACAAGGCATAAACATGGTTGCATTTGAAATTACAAAAATATGAAAACAAATTCAAACAGTCTAGTGGAAGTGGAATATAAAGACAAACAATGGCGTTCAAAGATAGTGCAAATTTGTAAATCCAACTTCGAAGCGAAATATAATTAATAAAAGTAGAGATCAGTAAAGTTCTTTAGTAATTCAAAGAGCTCACTCAATTGCATACTACAAATTCAATCAATTCCTTAACAAAAACACACTCGATCCCATAAAAAAGCTAACTAAGCAAATATTTCTTTTAGATGCGCCCATTTCCGAATACCGGCCGTGATTAATATTCGAATCGGAACTGAAGCGGAAAAAATAAATCTAATTCGTTCCTCTTCTGTGTACAAAGAGAGAGAGAGAGAGAGAGAGAGAGAGAGAGAGAGAGAGAGAGAGAGAGAGAGAGAGAGAGAGAGAGAGAGAGAGAGAGATTAAATTCCAAAATTGTATTAAAGAAAACTACTCGCCCTAATGTTTTTGTTAACGGAAATTATTCTAGAAAGCCACTACAAACAGGCGCAGCTGCAGCTGATGTAATATCAGTTACCTTCCAAATATACTGCTTGCTAATTACCTTCGTATATTCGCACAATTGAACAACATTCCGTTATTCATTGTCAGCATTGCGATGAAATACGATACTTCTGTTTTTACCGATATCACACAGGAAAGTTTCCCGTATTTTATTAACTGCATACAAAATTTCTTTGTTCATTTTTAGATTATACGTTATAAATTACTAAATTCCAATTGACTTTTTTTTTTTTTTAGAGAACATCAATATACAATTTTCTGACTTCTTCAATAACCTCAAAGGGAGCATAAGTTTGATTTCGATATGAATGATCAGCTGTGTATTTAAATTCAGCTTTCCATACACCTCTATTATCAAAATTAACAATAATGACCCTTAATTAAGAAGACAATGCACAATTGCCTTGCACGCCCAGGTAAGAGTGATCTATACTTCACATTCTATGTCTGAAACATAAAATATATGAAGTGTGTGAAAAAGCAAGACCTGAAAATTCATCTACAATTTCCACAAGACAACAAATTATCACTCAGGGAAAAGACACAGGACAAAAAAAAAAAAAAAAAAAAAAAAAAAAAAAAAAAAAACTGAAATATTATACCCTGATACTACTACGAGCATAAAGCATATTTGACAAGCGTGCCTTTACTGCGTTCATTAGGAAATAAACATTAATAGATCATTATGACCTACGAGTTACAGGTAACATAAACAGTTCCTAATATTAACAATTCGAGTATCTTTGAAAATAACCCTAAAGAAATCTGACAAATACAAACGTGTGTTTTGAACCCCTTTAATAGGTTTATACAGCCAATAGCGTAAGAAATTATTTTAGAATACATTTCCTATTTTTCTATCATTTCCTATTTTTCTATCAGCAATGACAGATTATATTTAAAATAAAATAAATTCTACATATGCACAAGGTTAATTGACAAATTGAAGTAAAAAGAAAAATATTAATCGGTTGAATACTACATCACTGACAAGAAGCGAAGCGCAAAAATGCAATTTGGTACTGAAACATCACAAGGAATTTTTTTTGGTAAGAACTGGCTCACTATTAAACCATAAAGCTTGTTCTAAATAAAAAAATACAAATTCTACGAAAACATCAAATACACAAATAATAAATGAAAAAGATGAATGTACGAAAAACATAAGCTGTTTTAGCTTCTATGAGAGAGAGAGAGAGAGAGAGAGAGAGAGAGAGAGAATGCTCATCAAGGTTCAACTTCAAGCTAAAATGAAATGCAAACTGGGCATTAAAGCGACACAACTACTACTTGAACTGGGTGCCAGAAAACTCCTCTTTACGTTCAAGCTGTAAAATCCTTTATAAGACCAAGAGCAACTCGCTGAAGTTTCGGTGAAGAGAACAAAGTACTGCAGAATTAGTGGGTAATGCACACACATAAAATAACTTGAACGTAGGGTGGGTGAATACGATAGACATTTAAAACAAAACACACCGGCAACATTGCAAGTGGGTTGGCTAAATTGCCGTTGCAACAAGCCATCACTTCCGGTCGAGCTTCCTTAAACAAGGGAGTTGTCTCTACTATAAAGTGAGTGAGTCTTGAAAAATAGCAGTGGTTAAGAAGAGGTTTAATTAAGACTCTCGAGTCTGTCGGCGTGAAAATCCTAATTTGCACTTTTTCTGAACGCAATACGATATTACTTCATGTACGTAAAATCTATCTAACTATATATACATATATATATATGTATATATCAAATATTTATATATAATGTTCGTGCCCTACCTATTTTCCACATTTAACAATGACCAGTAATAAGCACAGTTTCCCGTTTTATGTTTATATATATATATATATATATATATATATATATATATATATATATATATATATATATATATATATACATAAAACGGGAAACTGTGCCGAGCACTTGTTATTGTTAAATATGGAAAATGGGTATGTATATATATATATATATATATATATATATATATATATATATATATATATATATATACATATACATAATACGGGAAACAATGCTTAGAACTGGCCATAGTTAAAAGTGGACAATAGGTAGGGCACTAAATATTTGTATGAAATGTGAAGCTTGAGAACAAAGACTCTAGCAAGATGGGAGTTTATATAATGCAAGGTGAAAGGAAATGATAGTTTTCACTCGCACGAATCGTGATACAGTCAATGATTTTACACGGAATGCACTGGGACTGTTCCATTTTTGTTAAAATCTGAGTTCTAATTTATTAACTATTTTATATAGTTATCACAGACACAAAAAATGTGTGCAGCGTGGCTTCTCTCGTGGGAGGCACACAGGTGTTACTGCTCTTTGGATATTCAGAATCGTTATTCTATCATTTAAGCATGAAAAAGTAATCACTCACAGTATTCCTACGCGTGAAGTTATGTATTTTAACATAAAAAATAATCACTCATTTTATTCCTATAAGGAAAGTTATGTAGATACGAAATTCGTACAATTAACACATCAACACATACACACCCACACAGAAAAGCGACGCGAGACATGCGCTAGCACAGCCAAACATAAGTGAGAATTGAATTGAATATATAATTCAGGCCAAAAGCCAAGTACTGGGACCTATGAAGTCATTCAGCGCTGGAACGGAAATTGACAGTAGAATGTTTGAGAGGTGTAACAGGAGGAAAACCTCGTGGTTGCACAGTAAAGCAACTGTTAGGAGAGGGTGGAAAGTAAGATGGAAGAAAAAGAATATGAAAAAAGGTACAGTAAAAGGGATAAAAGGGGTTGCAGCTAAGGGC